>NC_137464.1:223809510-224014510 GCF_964235325.1 Thermobia domestica
ACTACATCATCACCATCATTATAGGTATTCTGCCATTATTGGCAGATTACTTGCTGCAGCTGAGGAGCTTCCATGCTCCACGGTCTTCCCCTAAACTTTTCGTCTTCACGTACGACTTCTCTGTTTTGATGTCGTCCGTTACTTATAGTCTCCTTCGCCTCTCCCTCTCTTTCTTGCCACCATACCCTTTAGCGCATCCCTCATGATACAGTTTCTTCTTAGACAATCTTCCAACCAGTTTCTCTTCCTCTTCTTAATAATATTTAAAATTGTTCTTCTCTCACTCACCATTTCTAACACATTCTCATTCGTTTTTCGCTCGATCCAACTAATTCTCTCCATTCTTCTCCACACCCACATCTTTAAAGCTTCCATTCGTTTTTCATCATTTTTACGTAATGTCCATATTTTTTAACCATGCACCACAATACTCCACACGAAGCATTTTATGAGTCTTTTTCTCAACCTTTTATTCAAGGTTCCGCAAAATAGTATTTTCTTCCTCTTAAAGGCTTCTTTTGTCATTCCTATTCTTGTTTTTATTTCACGTTAACACTTCATATCATCACTAATAATAGTCCTGAGGTATCGAAAACTGGACTTCTGTTTTAATTTCTTCTCTCCTACTTCTATATTTAACACCGATCCCTTCGTTCTAATCTCCATGGCTTTTGCCTTTATCACACTTAGTTTTATCTCATATTCTTCACAGCCCTTCCTCAAGTTTTCTAACATGTGATTGCTTTTCTGTTTAGATTCTGCAAACAAGTGCCATATCATCTGCAAACCATATACACCTAAACATTCCATCTCCTACTGAAATGCCATATTTTGGGGCCGCTGTGGCTCAGTGGTAGAGCATTCATCTCTGGTATATGTGGTCCTTCGTTTGATTCCAGCTCGCGCCAAGTGAACTTTGTAATGGACAAACACCGTGTGCGTGGGTTTTCTGAGGGTTTTCCTTCTACTTCCTTAATTTCTCACCACCATTGTCTCCTTTACTCTAGCCGGCAGGAGAGTGGGACGTAAAACTCTTAAAGATTTCATTTCATTTTTACCCCTAACTAGCAAGATTTAGTTCAGCTAATTCATAGTTCAGTTAATTCATAGTTCAGCTAATTCATAGTTCAGCTAATTTATAGTTCATCTAATTCATACTTCAGCTAATTCATAGTTCTCAACCATTTTTTGACTGCCTACACACTTTACCGAACCTCCAGGACATTGCGACACACTCGTTTTATATTTTAACTATAAATAATAATAATAATAATAATAATAATAATAATAATATCTGTTATAATAGTGAAACCTATTAGTTTTTATAATGACAATATAGAACACAGAGCATTATTGGTGTGACTGGTACAGTCTATCTAGATTTTGACTAAAGCGTTTTTCACAGTCCTTTGCACCTTTCAAAAACAAACCGCGTAACTTGATGTTGTATCACTGCGCGCACGACTATTTGCTGATTGGTGAAGAGTAAATTGTTTCGTCTGTTTCCCGCAATATTTCTGCTGTAGCACGTGCATGTATTTCTGCTACTGCGATTTGCATTACTCGTCTCACTCTCACACCATTGCGGTGATATAGGGAAAATACCCAATACTGTATAATCCCCCCTTCTTTAAGAGCAACTGAACATTGTTATTTTCCTCCAAACTGTAATTATGAATGAATTTACAATGAGTTATGCCAAATTATCAACTGAACGATAAAGAGATGGTGCTGGTATGTTACAGCAAGCATATTTATCATTATGGGAGATTGTTCCTTTTTCATCTATTACCTAAATCGTTACCCATATCCGTGAAAAACAGATGGTACTTTTCCCCCTTAAGTTCAATTTATTGATGTGCTTTCTTACATTGTATAGCATGCAAATGTACAAATACTAACTTCAGTACTACAAAGTAAGTAAATAAATATTCTATGAGAACATGAAAATTAGCTATTATAGGTCTTAATTTTCTTCAAGTGAATTGAACAACGTTGATATCGTTTGGTAAAGTATTTGCTTTTCTTCTGCACTTACGGGTTTGTCTTGTTTATGTTTAATAGAATAACTCGGATGCAGCATGTAACCTGCTGGCTTCCTTGGGCGACATCTTTTAATTGTGGCGCGCACTTCGTGTGTTTTGTCATTTGTTGTAACAGTTTTCCCTTACAAATTCGATTTTGGTTCAAGATTTCGATCCCATATAGATACATACTTTGAGTCGGATCCTAAATGTTCTTACTATGCCTTAACAATACATTAATTACCATAATACATTGCATTTGTTGTGTACTATTTGCTCATGGAAGAATAAACTGTTATTAGTCTCATTTTCAATGTTGCTAACTCATAGTTATTTTTCAGTTTTTCGCAAAGAATGGTTGTCAAACAGTTGTGTCATTGCATGAAAATGGGCTAAGAAAATGACAAAGAGAAATCAAGTGAACTCTCTGTTCTTATTGAAGATAATAAGTTCCTTATAGTATTTCAGATATTTGTTTGACCTTTCATTAGAGATAAGGAAATAGTGAATTAAAAAAAGAGAGAGAGAGAGAGAGTAAGGGGGATAGAGAGAAATTAAAGAGGATAAAACCTGTTTTAGTGATTCATTACGAAGTAATATGAGGCTAGTTTTTTCAGTTATAATTTGTATATCGCCTTTTTAAAATGCGATCAGAATAAATGACCATTTAAAAGATGCAAAAACCGAATATTCGGTGCCAGAAATGAAATAATGTACAAAGGAATCTTCAACATTTAAGAATTTTTATAATATTGGATAGGAATATTCATAACTTTTGAGTCTTATTTTTTTCTGGCTGCAGTGACAGTAAGAGGATGTACTGTGTGCATGTTAAATAATATGTCTTTATTCCTATGTAGAAACTAAAAAGTTTCTTGGATGTCGATAGAGTCTTCATACTCTCATGACTGATATTAGTTTATGGCGTAACTTTTCTGTTAGATATCAAATAAAAAGATAAGTCACGAGGATTCAAAATATATTTTATAGGTGTTTTATTGCATATAACAAAGGAAATAAAATAATAAATTCTCTATTCAATAAATAAGTAAACTCAGTAGTTTTCAAGTTCTTGCAGAATGAACAATTGCTTGTTCCAAACACTCGCTCGCCTGTAATGGAAACGTACAAGGAGCTCAATTTTGAAATGAAATGAAATAAAATCTTTTGTTTTACGTCCCACGATTATGCAGGCTAGGCTAAAGGAGACTGTGATGATGAAAACATGAATGAAGTGGTGGAATGAAGAAAGTGGGAAGAAACTGAAGGACCTAGAGGAAACCCACGCACACGGTGTTTGTCCACCACAAGGTTCACTTTGCGCGAACTGGGATCGAACCAGGAACCTCATGTGCCAGAGGTGAACGCTTTACCACTGAGCCACCGCGGCCCCGCAAGACCTCAATTTTGAATAGAAGTCGTGAGTACAACTGCACATGTTTCTAAATCTGATAATTAACTCCTTTGTTGCTATATGATCCGCGTACTCGTCGTCGGGCGGGTGACCCGCGTTCGATTTCCGGAGGAAATTCATGTAGTTCGAATCACTCGTTCGGCTGTAGGTCCAAATCTCATAGAACCTTATTGTTGAAGGGGACGATAAACTTTAATCCATCCATCCAACCATAGATCTGCTAGTAGGAACACTAAGTCATCATGTAATAGTGGCTCTGAATCCTAACATTTTAGGCAGATTCTCAGCTAGAGAAAACGTTAGGAGTGGGGATAGTAAGTTTTAGTTGTAATTTACACTGGTAGAAGAAATTCAGCGTTCTGCCCTTCTTCCTCCTGGTGCGTGTCTGCGTTTACATAGTAGTTCAAAGATTCAGGAGAGTAGTGCGTACGCCACTGCAAACGAGAGAAAATTGTTCCTGATTCTCCTATCACAAGCCCATGCCATTTTGTGTTTAATCTCATTGTTTTCCCCCTTCAGTTTGTTTATTCATTTCTTAGCACAAAATTGCATATAACATTTTCTGTTTAACTAGTTGGCAACATTTCTGCACTGCAGTCTGCATTGTTTACAAGGGGTGCAAAGCTTCGTGAAAATCAGATTAATTATTATTAATTCTTCATGATTTTTTACTTCTAAAATTTTGCATCACACCTTAGGGAACTGCGTGACACACTAGTGTGTCGCGAAACATTGGTTGATAATCACTGCACTAGCTCACCAAAGACAAGAGAGAAAACTTCATTTGAATATAGCTGAATAGAAATTTAGGAAATCTTCTTGTAACTTTATACAAGGGCCACCGTTGGAAACATTGCCTATAAGGAATGGTAAATATTAGGTTGGAAACGATGCATTTTTAACTAAAACAAACACATAGTTGGAAACTCTGTTTTTTTGTGGTGAAGAAAGCTGCACAGATTATGCACGCCCAAAGTTACTTCTCTTCCTTCTTCTTTCTTTTTTTTTAAATATTTTTCTGCGGACGCCTCTCATTTCTACCCTCTCTCCTATCTACTGATCCACAACAACGTTCTTTTCTTTCTTTTCCTCCCTTTCTTTATTTCTTTCATTTTGCCTCCGGTGAAAACGTATGCCTTACAGCGTAGAAAAGGCAATGGACGTCCACTAAATCCTTGCGCTTTATCATGTTAAGGGGAAGGCGGACGCCGTTTTACCGTTGGAAAGCCTCCGTGAAATATGCATTTATGCCGTCACTTCTGGGGCCAGAGATTTTTAAGAATGGTCTTACTTGAAAAAAAAAAAAGAGAGAGAGAAAAAATTGAACTGACAAAAGAAGAAACACTCTCTCGCACGCGCACACTCACATATAAATGCAAACATGTTTATACTGTATTTGTGAATGTGTTAAGAAAGCAAGGAAGACAGAAAGGAAAAGATAAAAAAAAAAGTTAGCAAAGGAAGGAACGTGGAACAATGGCTTTTAAGTAATACTTATTTTTTATATGCTAAAAGAAGAAAAATGAATATATTTTTTTTAAAAAAAATAAGAGAAGTAAAGTGGAAAAGAAAGAAATAAACATGGCTGAATTTACCTTCTAAATCTTTTCTGATCTTTCTTTTTCTTCGCTTCACAAATTTATTTACGTATTTCGTTTTATTTTATTTTAAGTATAAAAAATGAGCTCCTTGAATTAACTATCTTATTTGTCTAGATTTCGTTTTATTCATTTCGTTTTTAATTGTCTTTCCTATTTATCCTATAACTTTAGAAAAAATAGTATATATATATATATATATATATATATATATATATATATATATATATATATATATATATATATATATATAAATGAAAGTGACTATGTTTATGACAATAATTCTTGTACCACCCGACCGATTTCAATCAAATTTTCAATATAGATGAGAGTCGAAATTGGGATGGTTCTTATCATTCCACTTTGATGGTGAAACATAAGGTGGAGAAGTGGGAGTTACATAAAAATGATCGAAAATGACCAATATTAGTGTCGAATCCGTTGTTGTTTTAGGGGTCACTGAGATGAACAGTGACACTTCAGATGCCGTTTAAGATCAAATTCAGCCCCGCAGCTTGGGTGAGAAGGAAGGGGAGAGATATATATTTAAAAAGTGATCAACTTCAATAATAGTAAAAAGTGACTGACTAACGGAACATATTGCTAATTTTTCTTATTTTAACCCACCGAATCGAGTAATTGACGCTAGTACTTAGTAAAATGTTAGTTCTTTGGAAATGAGTCATGCGTTTAAGAAATATATTTGAAATGTAAATTTGAACACCTTTCCTCCAATCTATTAGAATACGTATTTCAATCAAAAGAGACTGATATACAATTGTAGCTCAAGCCAAGTGTGCAATTTATGTTCAAAAATTATTTTACAGCGGCGTAGTTGTTATTTTTTAATGACAAAAATATAAATACCCTTTCTCTACACTTTCTCCTTAATGTTCAGATTTCAATTAATGTGTAGTGATAAAAACCCAAGTCGACTAGTGATAAAAACTCAAGTCGACTCATATGCTAACAACTGCTTCTTTAATTTTGCCATTCTATGAATTTAAAAACCGGAGATTGCCTCTCTTCCTTCATTAGAAGTGATTTTTTTATATATCAGTAAGTCTTAGGTCTAATTATGTTCAACAAAGTGTTTATAGACCAACATGTGAATTCTTCCATCTTGACTCTGGAACTACTACTTAAATAGTTAATACTTTTGTGACCAGAGTATATACTTATTTATGAAAATTAAAGTACAGTAAAACCTGTTAACTTGGCCACCTCTCTAAGTTGTCCACCTGCTTATCTTGTCCTGATTCGTCTTGAATCTGCATTTTCCCATAAGATATTTATTACTTACTACTCTGTAAGTTGGCCACCTGTCTATGTTGGAAGTTGGCCGCATTGAAGCAATGTTTACCCTATGATGATGATGATAAATTTACCTCGTATCTTGGCCACGCAAAATACTATTTTATTATGTTTCTTAACTCTTTCGTATTCCCATATGAGAGGCAGATGTTCTGTATTTCTGACTGGAGACAAACACGCATGGATTCCCACTATTTGTTCTTGAAGATCAATGGCCGGAATACTACTCTGCTAAAGGGATGCTGAAGGAAGATGTGAATAAGAAAAAGCACGTACAGGAATTCAGGAAACGGTTGTACGTATTTGTTTACCCTGTCTGTTTTGGCAAAACTATTAGCTATTTCATCAGTGGGAAGCTTTAGTAATTCCGAAAAATTTTCAACGTTAAAGTTAACTATCTGAATTGTCAACTATTGGCACCTGACGGTTTGTCGAAAGGTAGCAGAGGTTTTGAGGTATGAAATCCCCTAACATTTTCTCAACACCTTATGCTCCGAGGGAAACACTTGTAGCTAATTAAGCATACTGCATTTTTTATAGTACTGTATATTGTTATGATTACTCTATATAATCTACTCTATTTAAAAGTAGCTGTCGTGCCATTGCTTATTAAAATTTTACAATAAGTAATATTAGAAATCCTATTCTAAAATTACACAAATCACAGTTATTTTGTAAGTTGGCCATCTGTCTAAGTTGGCCACTTTTCAATGGAACCAATGGTGGCCAACAGACAGGTTTCATTGTATAGCGTAACAGTTTCAGTAACTTAACGGTATCTTCATCAGACGTTATCTGGAAGAGATTTCTTCCTAAACCAGAGATTTAAAAAGAAATAGAATGTAAACAATTAAAAATTATATCACAATAATAATTTAGTATTGCGAAGAAATCGCTTCCAGTTAATGTCTGATGAAAATATTGTTAAGTTATTGAAACCGTTACGCTATGTTTCAATTTTAATAAATAAATATTAATTGTTCTGGTAACAAAAGTATTAATTATTTATAAACCAATTTTGCTTAAAAATCCTTTCTAACGGAGACATGTTGTGGATTTATATATCGAAATACGTATAAAAATATATTTAATGTATATATAAGAAAACGTACAAACTTACGTTCTGTTTTACATGAAACGAAACGTATTAAAAAAGCATATAAATATACATTCAGCTTTACATACTAAAATCAAGCAAATACGTATATGTTTAATTTTACATACAAAAATGAACATGCAAATACAGAAAAACACTCTCAATTTTATATGTAAGAAAACAAATATATATATATATATATATATATATATATATATATATATATATATATATATATATATATATATATATACAATACATTCAACTTTACATATAAGAAAAAGGACAAACAAGTATACGATGTAGCTTTACAGATCAGGATACACAAAAATATACAGACAATATTCAGATTTACATATATAAATCTAAAACAAACATACGAACATAATTCACTTCTACATATTAGAAAACATACAAACAAACATACCTAAGGTCTGGACCTGGGGAAAACATTAACTTCAATCGTAACTTTAATTCATTATGTCGCCCATTTTCTCTTTTACAGATAACCCCAATAAACGCAAATCAGCTATAATTATTTTAATATCCTAATCATTATGTACATTAAATTTATTCCGTATTAATTTGTTTTAAACCCTTTGCTGTATGTTATTAATTCACATAAAAATCTTTAATTTTCTATTTGTATTTTTCTTCTACATTTTTGTCTCAAATTCTTCCTTTAGCAAGTGAGCTGCCAGTAGACTAGTAGACCAGCTTCAATGTGAAACTATAAATGGATATTGAAAGTTTTGATTCAATTTCTGGTTATTGGTTTTAAGACACAAAAGGCATGAAAGTAAGCTACGACCTAACTGGCAAACATTAGAAATGGAAAAGAGAGTTCGGAGAGATGGCATTTCCTCTGTGTCAATCATTTTTCACGAGGAGAGATGTTCTCGTAATTTCGGTGTAAATTCGAACAGAAGATAATCATAATGCTCTAACATAATTGTCAAGTAGAAGCTAGCATGCGCTCTAATATGATTTATCAACCTTACCTACAATGAAATTTCTGAAATAATTACACCAGACAATTTAGCTTCTTTGTCATACGCGACCTACTCCTTTCCACTTCGCTTGAATGATCTTTACCGTACTGACTTGGTGAAACAAACGAGAGTTATACTTTCCACTTCGCTTGAATGATCTTTGCCGTACTGACTTGGTGAAACAAACGAGATTTATCCTTTCCACTTCGCTTGAATGATCTTTACCGTACTGACCTGGTGAAATAAACAAGAGTTATACTTCCTTGTAGAATATTGCTACTATCTGATGTGCACTTGGCAAACCTTAGTATGCGCGTCATCTCTCTGCGTGTGGTGTCTCTCCTCTTTTTACCCTATATTAACAAATCTTGAAGATGAAACAGTTGCCTGTAAAACATTTTCCCGTTTTCTACAATCCCGCCCGGAACGTTTTTAGGATCCGAAAAGGAGGGCATGTCTGAACAAAACACGATATCTAATAAGCCTACCAGCGCTACGCAACGAAACTACTTCTGGATCCGTTAATGACGAGTGGAAAAGAAGTTTTCACATATATCTCAGTAGAAGCTAATACCGGATTTTTAATATATATATATATATATATATATATATATATATATATATATATATATATATATATATATATATATATATATATATATATATATATATATATATATATATATATTGTTATATATGATGTTGTTTTTGTTGTTCTGAGATTGGCGTAGCAATTGTGTACACTTTCTTTTGTGATATCGTAGTTGAGATCACTTCTTCACTCTCCACCCAGTATTACAAAGTTGGTTCGGAGTCCAACTCCCTTTTAGCCTCGGTCTTGAAAAACGTCTTTAGCTTACTGGTTTGAAGATGATGAGAAAGCGCACTGTTAGTGGTAGAGCTTGGTACTAGGAATCGAAACCCAGGTAACATATGAAGACTGTGAGTTGAATCTAATTAGGTGGGATAGCTTGACTAAATCAAAGAGACCATTTCACTTTTCGTTTTATTAAAAAAAATAAAAATAGAAATACAGGTGAATTTAACAAAATCGGTTACTTGAAATTACAACTTGGAAGATGTACTATATCATCTAAGTGGGAGCACAACCCCTATAATACTCAATGGGTGCTAGAAGGTTTTATGCTAAACCGCGACTTATTAAATATAGTGAAATATGACTTCGTACATCGCAACTTGCATTGGCCCGAAGGGAAAACTATTAATTCCCGAAGAGGGATTTTAGTCTCAAGTTGAAGGGACTTCGTATTCGACACAAACATTCTCAAAGTGCTCATTTCGCGTTAAAGGGGGAACTTAGAAAAAATAATCACATACCTGTTGTTCTACTAAGCGTCCGGGTCTTGAGAGCACACACACTAGTCAACGTTCCACTATAGAATCAACCGGAGCGGCGAACAGGCCTCGTTTATAAAGGCGTTTCGTCCCACGCATTTCTGCCAGTTTTGACGTAGCTCGAAGGCGACGTCACGAGCCTCATCGAGCATGGGAGAAACTTCTTCACGCGCATGCTCAATAGTGGTTAAGACGTCTAGGTTTTTCTATGATTTTTTCTCTATCACGCCGGAATTAAAATTCCTATTTTATATTTATTTTTACAGTTTTATTTTACACCTAACTCTAACTACATAATAGATTTCCTATATTTATTGCTTTCGTGGTATTCCCTAAATATTGCATCTAGGACCCAGCTCTGTAATCTGAGTAAATCATAGCTAGGGTCATACCACTAATACATGCGTGTGGATTGGTGTCAATGAGGCATCAGGTCACTAATTCAATCTGACCCTCAACTAACTCCATTCTCCCTATCTCTCTTTTCCTTACTACACACACAATTTGAAAAGCGCGGGCGTCTCGCCCCATAATTTGGGTCCGGCTTAAAACTTCGAGGCACAACTGTGTAACAATATATATATATATATATATATATATATATATATATATATATATATATATATATATGTAGTGACGACAACTTTACGTATTTCTTGAGAGCACAGCAAATGGAGGGGCACAGACTGTTTTGGGAACATACTTTTCTGTATACCGGTACCTAAAATGATAGTTTTATATTACAAGACTCAGGTAACATGCATCATATCTGGGGGTCCAATTGCGAGGGTAAGATTAGGTACCGAGGAAAGAGCGGTGCTTGCCACCTTGCCCCCCCCTCTGGCGTCGCAACTGTACACAGGTACTGTTAAGCAGATGATTGAATCCGGAGAAAATTTAATTTTTGCTTTAATAATCATCAGAATCTTTCGTTTGTCACTTACAGATGGCAAAAATTACTCTCTATATAACACTTCATTTGTGGTTGAGAATGTCAAATAATAATTTTATTTTATCGACAATTTATATCAGAATGATTCAGTTATTTGGCATTATGATTTATCAAATCTATATTTTTCTTGTTTGGTTTCATCTTTAAGTCTCTTTTTAATTTTCTTTACTTACAAGTAAACCTTACGTTTGGGTGAATCGAGTTGCTGACTGAGACACATATGAGAAAGTAGTACTAAATATGGTCAGTATTTCAGTGAAGTTGTAGGTGCGAAGCTCCAGGGGTTTAGGAGATACAGCTACCAGAACATCACATGGAAGTACAAAATAGTCTTCATACAGTTGGAGGTAAAACCACTGTAAGACCTCTTGTAACAACAAAAGGTGAATAACAAATATATAAGTATATATTAGGACTAGGGGGAAGTCATACAGTAAGGGTATACCTGACGGCGGCCATCTTGAAATCCGCCATTTTGAATTAAGGTTAAGTTTTTCAAATAGGAATAGGGTCATGTGATACATGATTTAAGGCGCAAATTTAATCAGAAGAACAATGGTAACGTTAATTTTGATTTACGCGCAATTGGTAAAAAGTTCCAGGGAAATTAAATATTGTTGCAGCATATGTATTAGTCCTTTACCCCATCTTGTAAATTTTGTGTTAATGATAATAATTAAATAAAAATCAGGTGGATAAATATTAGGTCAATGGTAAGAGTTGTCTTATTGGTGAAATCCATGTTCAAATCCGCCATTTTGAATCAGACAAAAGTTTTAAACAAAACGCATAACATTGACACCTTATTAATAGAAAATTTTACCATAAATCCAACGATATAACCATTTTTGCTTTATCACTAACCAGCACAAAATTAAATGGGGATAGAGTAATGCAATAGAGGACTTCGGGCTAGAAGTTAATCAGAAATACAATGGTGGCGTTGCAATTTTAGTTGTTTGATGCTGTACTTGCACGCCATTTGTTTTGTTCTTCTGATTAAATTTGCGCCTTAAATCATGTATCACATGACCCTATTCCTATTTGAAAAACTTAACCTTAATTCAAAATGGCGGATTTCAAGATGGCCGCCGTCAGGTATACCCTTACTATATGACTTCCCCCTAGTCCTAATATATACCCATATATTTGTTATTCACCTTTTGTCGTTACAAGAGGTCTTACAGTGGTTTTACCTCCAACTGTATGAAGACTATTCTGTACTTCCATGTGATGTTCTGGTAGCTGTGTCTCCTAAACCCCTGGAGCTTCGCACCTACAACTTCACTTAAATACTAACCATATTTAGTACTACTTTCTCATATGTGTCTCAGTCAGCAACACGATTCACCCAAACGTAAGGTTTACTTGTTAGTAAACGGTCTACATTTCCTTGAAATTCAAGTTTGAATATTATGAACCTTAAAATACCATTTTTGCCTTCTTAATACATAAATCATTTTCTACGTACTTTTGACTGCTTGAGCTGACGTTTTAATCTAAATTTTCATTTTTGAGTTTTTTCTTCTATCGCAGGGGATTCAATGAAGGAGTAGTACGTACGTTTTCCCCATACTAGACTTGAAAGAGTTGCAAATTGCTTAGTTGGTGATTTTAGTACTTAATATCCCTTTTCTATACTCAGGATATATGAGACATGAACCCAGTGGCGTATTTAGGGGGGGCTTCCGGGCTTAAGCCCCCCCCAAAAAATCTTACTTACTATAATAAAGTATATGAAATATCTTGCAGAATTTTCACATTTTCAGGCAAAGCCCCCCCGAAAGTTAACAAAGTTTCCCCCCCCGAAAGTTAGCAAAGCCCCTCCCGAAACAAAATCGTAAATACGTCACTGCATGAACCTAGTATTCGAAACAGGTAGGTTCCCACTGGGAATCGAATCCGAATCTTTCGTGCTAAAGACGCGTACATTTTTTTTAAAGAGGAGAAAACGTTCGTCGTAGCCCCAACGAAATTGCATGTACTCTATCTAATCTAAGAGAAACAAAAAGTACATAAACTTCAAGAATAATTACGCCTTTGCTCTTTAATGGGATTCAAAACCATAATAGATGGAGACTTGCGATTTGCAGTCAAAAGTCTCATCGTTAAACTAGTCCGTTACAGTCAGTGGCAAACTTGTAGCCTGTTTTAGTGACATTATATAAGGTTATTTTAAACTTTTGTTTACGTGAGGGTTATTTAAACTAAACGTATGTTGACTTGAGTTAAATCTTATCAACCCTGAACTTATATATAGCATTTTACCTCATATTAAAGTAAAAATAATGTTCTTCAATGAATGGATATATAAAAACTGGAATGAAATTTAAAACTTGAAATTTGTGGAGTACAAAATCATTTGTTGTCATTTCAGTGATTTATTCTTCAAGTTAACTGTAGGGAGAAAAGCGGATCTGAAAAAGTGGGGAGACGGTACGTAGTGGCATAACGCCACGCCGTTCCCCTACCTATCTTTGCTCATTGTAATTTTTCAGGAACTGAGGGGACGCCGTGCATATTTTTTCGAAGTGAGGGTACGGCGTCACGCCATGTTCCCTCACATTTACTCCTTGCTAAAAGTAATAAATACTACAAACCCTTAAAATACTGATAATCATTTTAAAACACTGGGACGTCTAATTGATTTAAAGAATAAACAGCTTCTGGTTTACCATTTTCGTTCTATAGTGATCAACGTTAAAACCGGAAGTGGTTGTTCTTTTTACAATTTCCGGTTAAAATATCACTTTCGTCAACGAACTCTATTCCCATTTTTTGATCTTCTACATCCAGGCCATAATTGATAATGATGTATCAAGTAGATCTTGAAATATTTTGTCTCCTGGACGAACGGAGTGACGAATACGTTAACAAGCCTTAAAAATACGCGTCTTTTGTACAATAAACTTTCACTGTAATTTTCTGGTCAAGTTGTTTCAACAATTTTAAACAACACGAACTATTTTAATTTTGTATTTTAAATTGCACTTCCTGTTTCTCATCAGAGAACAAAGCAGTTCCAACAATCTACTACTTATACCTCGCTTTATATCAAACTTCTCAAATTTTCTTCTGAGTAATCTCTAAACATTACACCAGTGAAACGAAACTTCTTCACATGGTGTACACGTGACACTGCTTCTTGTCATTGTATAATTCCTATCTAGACCATAATCTACCCAAGAAACGAAGCGATTGGATTGATTTTAACCTGCTTTTGATGGTAGAAATGGAAATGCAATTTAAAATACGATTTTAACCTGCATTTAACCTGCTTTTGCATTTCCATTTCTACCTGCTTTTGATTTTAACCTGCTTTTGATGGTAGAAATGGAAATGGATTTTAACCTGCTTTTGATGGTAGAAATGGTAGAAATGGTAGGATTTTAACCTGCTTTTGATGGTAGAAATGAAAATGGTAGAAATGGAAATTTGATGGTAGAAATGGAAACATTACACCAGTGAAACGAAACTTCTTCACGTGGTGTACACGTGACACTGCTTCTTGACATTGCATAATTCCTAGCTATACCATAATTTACCCACGAAACGAAGCGATTGGATTGATTTTAACCTACTTTTGATGGTAGAAATGGAAATTTTTGAAGATAGCTAAATCCTCAAAATAGATCATATCTTAAATACGGACTAGAAAGGATTCAGTAATACAGATAGCCCTTCCTGTAGGTCTGTTGACTAGCGCTAGAGTCTTTGGTACACGAGGTTCCGGATTCTATTTCCAATTAAACGTATTACGGTGTGGTTCGGATTCCACCTTAAACTTTAGGGGGTCTGCAAACTAGTTTTACCACCCAAAATGTATGATTTGCTAGTACGCATAACAGATGGCACTGTATCATTTGGTCACGATATGGAACATCCATAAACGATTGATATTATACACCTCTGATATAAACAAATAATTTTGATATGAAACAAAATATTTTAGTTTCTCTATCCACTCATACAACATTTATATTGAGATCATGAGAATGAAATGATGACGAATCTCACTTTCAAATACCAAGACATTTCTTTTTTAAAAAAAGAATGTACAATATCCGGTTACTCTAAAAAAATGTCTGTTTTCTGTTTATTACCGAACAATAAGATTCCATAGCGAAACAAATGTAGAATCTCAGGTACAAAGATGTTCTTAATCGTACGTACACTCATGTCCAAAATTATTGTCGCATGTATATAAATATGTTGTTGTAGGAATATAATTTGATAACGAATTCGTTCGGTATTTCTTATAATGTTAGTATGTGTATAATCGGCAAAGACATGTATGTGCCAAATTTCATGTCAAAAGAGCAGTAAATTAGAACAATAAAACGAAAATAAAACTTTCTTGTACATTTATCAACATTTTGTTTTACTCATTCTAATTTTCGTATTTATAATTATTTTCCTATGAAATTTACCACAAATATACATTTCTCGATTATACACATGGCATCAGCATTAAAAGTACCGTGAAAATCATTATCAAATTACATTCTTACAAGAAGACAGTTATAGATATGCGACAGTCATTTTGGACATGAGTGTACATTACACATCCCGACCATCAGGGAAGTTCTTACCTTCGAAACAGTGATTGGGATGCTTCAAATTTGGTAGTCGATTGGAGAGTAGTCAGGAAAATTACATAGCTCAGGAACGGATTCAATTCATGGAGACTCTACATCGCCCTTTGAACGATATGTGAAGTGCATTTTCTTGCAATTTGAGGACACAATGTTTATGGCCATTGCAAGGTGCTCAACGTTTGTTGATCATAGCAATATGCTGTAAAGGGGGGGGGGTACTTTGTCATACTTAGTCAATGAACATAACTCTCGTATTTATTTTCGATATAATATTGCATGTGTGCAATTACACCAAATGGACGAAATGAAATGAAAATGAAATGAAATTTTGAGTTTTACGTCCCACGGTTATGCCGGTGAGGCTAAAGGAGACGTGATAATGAGTAATGAATGAAATGGTGGAATGAAGAAAGTGGGAGGAAACGGGAGAACCCCGAGAAAACCCACGCACACGGCGTTTGTCCACCACAAAGTTCACTTGGCGGGAGCAGGGTTTGAACCCGAGACCAAATGGACCTTCGGCTACAAATCCTTACTAATAACGTTTCTTTACACTAAGTCTTACACCCAAAAATTCTGACTTAAATTGGTGACTATGTAGCCCCACAATTTGGGGCTAGTTTGACACGTTACTTCTTTTCATTTTAGGTCAAATTTGGGTGGCTTTTGGGGCTTGTTTAACACTTGATTTTATTTTTAAAGAACATTTTTTGTTAAAGGCTAGATCTTGGGGAAGTTTTGTACTTTTATTTACCCTTGTTACATTCGAGAACACTTTTAACAAATTCTGAAACTAAAACTTGGCTATCAAACAAAGTAAAACAATAGAAAAATAATAATTAAAAATTGAATTCGAAACTACAAAATGTTTTGTAATTAGAACTGGTACAGTAATGAGTTCTATTACATATCATCTTGGTAATTTTTGCATTTATAGAACGGATCTCTGGATCCTTTGTTACACATCCCGCAGACCTACAACTTGTATGACACACAACAAATCCAATGTCTTCCTCGGTAATGGGTGAAATCGCACTTACAAATTGAACAAAGATTGTCGTCTATTTTCCTTTTCTTGGCCATATTGGAACACGCTGGATCATCCAGTGGGAAGTCATCACTTTGCACTTCAAATTCTGGAAGTTCTTCAGATTCGAGTTGATTGTTGTTCTTGTTGCTTTTCAAAGTAACTGGTGCTCCAGGTGCTACGTTCACTTTCTTTCCTCTTCTGTGGCGGATTCTCTCTTGGTTGAAACCTTGTCCTTCGTTCAGAAATTACAAAAGGTCACTAGCATTGCGTACAAGAATATTCATACATTGCACATAAACATATTTCGAGGTGGATATCTTTATTACGTTCCATTAAAATGCAATATCACATGCTTTTTTCTTGTACGAAAAGCAACTTACAGTGTTGTGCGCGTGCTACTTGTGATAAACTCATTTCATTTTTTCAGTCATTTTGTATTTCAATCACAGTACATCCCTGCAGCAGCAGTGCAGCGGTTCTGGATTCTTTACAGTCGAGCAAACGTTGAGCACGATGGAGTAACTTTGATTCTGTTATTGAAATGAAATGAAATCTTTGAGTTTTACGTCCCACGATTATGCCGATTAGGCTAAAGGAGACGGTGATGATGAGTAAGGAATGAAATGGTGGAATGAAGAAAGTGGGAGGAAACGGGATAACCCCGAAAAAACCCACGAGCACGGTGTTTGTGCACCACAAAGTTCACTTGGCAGGGGTGGGCTCGAACCCGGGACCCTAAGCACCAGAGGTGAACGCTTTACCACTGAGCCACCGCGGCCCCTTGATTCTGTTATTCTGACCACTATTAGTAATATCTGCTTCTGTATCATAAACCGTCTTTTATGCGTACGATCCCATTTGCCTGCAGAACGTAATATTTTTGTACTGTTTTCCTGTCATCTGTGGTTTCTTTGTGGTTCATCACAGGTATAATGGATACAAATTCAAGAAACTTCATTTTGAACTTTTGCACAGCTAGATTGTGCATATCATCCACTGTGTGACGGCCTCCTAGGTGCTCCTTCAAGCGCGGGAACAGGTGAAAGATGCTTGGAGCGAGGTCAGGGCTGTAGGGAGAGTGGTCGATGATGTCCTAGAGAAATTGCTTCCACAGCGTAGTGGTCTTCTGGGCTTTATGCCGGCGTGCGTTTTCAGTACCAGGCGCAAACCTTAAACACCATTCTGCGACATGCTGACGAGACATTATAGTCTCTCCGTAGACCTCTAATAGGTGCCAGTAAATTTTAGCCTTGATTACAGGCATAGGTAATATTTTATTATAAGTAGGAAATGTAGGCTACCTGTAAATATGCTGCAAGATTTCTTCGTTGAGCCCTGAATCAGTATTAAACACTAGCAACTATACTTATTTATTAGAACACTATTATATAAAAAAAATAACGAAGAGAAATGAACACAACACTTAACACAGAATATGTGTAATAATTTTCATCACTGAAATCACACTTTGCCTTTTTAATGCAATGCAGCCCTTTATATATATATATATATATATATATGAGATTATATCTGAAATTTCACTATGAATGCTTCTCTCACACCATTGACGCACTTGGGGGATTAGCACTGGGGAAAAGTTGCCAGGATAATCCCACGTAGAAATCCAGTTGCTGCGTCAAACAATCCTGAAGCGTAAAGATGAGTCTTCAGCAAATTAAAAAAGAAGAAAGTAGAATGCTGATGTTGGAGGGCGCGTGTATAACTTTTTAGCGCACAAGGTTTGAGAACTTGGAACTTCACTAGTTGGGGCTAGCCGTAAGAAAACGTCCCTCACCGGCTAATAGCTTGTGCCTCTTAACACAAAATCATACTTTATTCCCGACGCAACGTGCGTGGTGGCTGCACACAATACCGGAGTCAAACTCCCTGAGTGCTAAAGCTCAAGGTACGAGCTGCAGTGGTCGACTAAAAAGTGTTGGCAGTTTATTCCAAAAACCACTCAGTTAGATCACCTGTATGGATATGCAAACGGAATACAGAAAATAATTTATGTTAATTTTAGTCCACTGGCTACGATGCACGAGAGACTGCGATAACTCGGGCGTGAGAAAGTACAGATAACGAGCTGCAAAACCGATGTGACTGGCGTCATTTCGTCACTTGAACATCTGGTCAGCCAATATTTCTCTAAACTACTGCAATATTTCCATAAGCGATTAAAGAAAGCACTTAATTTAGTTGCAAATAACTGCAGAATATATACTGTGCATAATAACAAGTCAGGAAGAAACACTGCGAAGGTTCGTCGCTGACAAATATTCTCTCCAGAAAGCAATGTTTTAAATATATATACATGAAAAAGCAATGAAAGACTTCTTTGTCCAGTTGTGTGGGAAAGAAGCAATTCCCACCGAAGAAAGGACTTATATGCGTCGCAAAGCAAAGTATAAATCGGAAATAATAATCACTGTCTCTACGAAATATACAGTGCGTCCACAAAAAATACTTCTATAACCTGGAAGCGGTTATAAATTCTTCTGTGGTTTCACTACTTTCGAAACCGGCGAAGTTTTTGATTCGAAAATAATTTATGGCTGTAGCCACGCTCCGTCTCAAAAGTTGAAAACCCAGATGTGCATTCATCACTGAAAGGAGGTGGGGTCAATGTGACTGGACGTTATATTGTGACATGATTTAATTCCTGCAAATTCAGGGGATGTTCCTATGTGGAAAACATTCCTGTAAAATTCGAAATTTATTTCCTTATCTGAAAAGCCTGCCAATATTTTCTCATGTAAATGGTTTCTGATACATTTTGAAATATGTACTGCATCGGAAAAAGCCTATATTTTTCTGTTTATTTACAGGATTAGGGATAGTGCAAAACACTTCACTTCCTTTTTAGAAAATATAAACACAAAATTACCACTCAATATAAACTAGAAACATTTGGAAACTACGCTCTGGTGAAATCTGAAAACGATCGAAGCGCCATCCTAGCCTTGGGGACAACAGAGGGTTGACAGTTTATATGGGCTTTCTTATTGTATTGTAAAAAAAAAAATCTGTTCTCAATCGTCTATTTTCCACTATACAGAATGAAAAATAGCTAAAAATAGATCTTGAAAGCTAAAATAGAAAATTAATTTCTATAAAGCGACACTTTTTTTTTTTTTTTTTAGATGAAGCCTTATAATTGGTTAGTGAGGTACACGCGAAGAGTCAGCAACAGAAACGTGTGTGAACTTGTTTTTCCATTGAATACACAACAGCCAATTGAAATGCTGTTTGAAAATCCAAACGCACTAGGGCGTTTCGTTGCATCTGCAAACAATACAAAGCGTTTCAAAACCAGGATGATTGTTGTTGATTTCAATGCTATCCATTGTGGATTGATTGAATGTTTTTCTCACGAGTGAAGTTTTTTCTCACAAATGAATGAAATATCGTGAAATTTCCTGATTGGCCATTCCTTGGTTTTGTACAATAATGACACTGATGAAATGTAAGAGTTGTATTAATGGGTTTCGTTTCATTGTTACTATCGCTTAGTTACATACAAAAAGGATAAAAGTAGTTGAAAAGTAACTGTGTATTTTTGAATTATTTAAACAGTAATGGATTTTAGAATGTGTCAACTAAATTTATCTGAATTAATAATCATTATAATTTAAGTGCCTAAGTGGGAAATGGTGATGTCAACCCTCTCGGCTCTCTTTGAATGAGCCATTGGCTTAAGCCGGCTCGTTTGGACTGAGCCATCGGCACGGCTCGGTTCGGCCCAACTGAGCCGAGGGCTCGAGCCAGCTCGGCTCATTTCTCGGTTCGGCGCAGTGGTGACTAAAGATTGAGCCGAGCTGTTTACAACACCACTCTGAAGTACAAAATATTCTTGATTTTAAATGTTATTCGTGGTGGACAACAGCTTGTCTGTGGGTTTTCTCAGGGAACTTCCGTCTCCTCCCACTCTCTCATTCCACCAATTTGTCCATCATCATTTACTTGCCTTAATCATCCGTATCCCTTAGGTTAACGTGCTTTTCTATAAAAAAATAAAACAAATCATACTGAAAAGAAAAAAATAAAAGTTTTTTCTAAAAAAAAGTTTTAGAAAATTATTTAAAAAATCACTTTTAAATAGAATACGGTGGCAAATTATGGAATTTTTACTTTCCGGAATCCGGAGAGTAAAGTCGGAAAAATTAATGAATTCCGATATATTCTGGATTTCGTAAAAATTCTAGAATTCGGAAAAGATCAGATTTTGGAAAAATTCAGGATTTTTTTCCGGAATTCTGTAATTTTCTAAATTCCGGACCTTTTCCGAAATCTTGATTCATTCCGAGTTTCGGAATTTTTCCGAAATCCAGAAAATAAAATTTCCGATTCCGGAAAATTTTGGCCATCCCTATTGACTCATGAATCAAAAGTAAAGTATGAGAAGTGAACTTATTAATTGATTGTGCAGAGAGAGCACTGGCGCAAATCTCGTGGGATGAGGGGGGCATGCCCCCTCCAATCTTGGAACTGGGGTTACTGTCCCTCCCAATAATCCGATTCGAAATGTGCTTTTTTGGGAAAAAAGTGTGATTTGTGTCCGATTTCCACAAAGGAAAGTGAGATGAAATTGATGTCTCCCCAGAATAAGCCTCAAATCTCCCCGCCTCCCAATGTTGAAGACAACTCTGCTCCCTGATCCTCCACAGGATTGTTTTTCAACTTCACAAATATTTTGAGAATCGCTTAAAAAAACGGTCTTATGTGTCTCCCGCCCTCAATGTTGAAGACAGATTTGCGCCGCTGAGAGAGAGCATCCCATACATTTCCTTTAAGTCATCCATAAGTATTTAAACAGTAATTTCTTTAAAAATAGTTTTGCTTTTACGTTTTAGACGATTTATTCCTTTTTTAAAACAAAGTATGTTTTTAATTTTAATTTTATAATCTTAATAACAATCGCTCTTCTATACCAATGATACATCTGCCATTATATTATTATTATTATTATTATTATTATTATTATTATTATTATTATTATTATTATTATTATTATTATGGTTGGTTGATTGTTATAACTAACAAAACGTTTACAGTAGATCGTAAGTGCAGGTGGCTGTAAATCACATTGATCATAAGTATTGTTCTTCCTTTGAGAATTAACAAATCTTTGCTGTAAATTTTCGAAAAATGTTGCCCTCAGGGCCGAATTTAGAGGGATGCACTGGTGCATGTGCACCCCTCTTCGTTTTGAATATACACTATCTAAAATGAGAAGCTAGTAGTGAAAATAGCAACACTTTCATAAGAATATTGTAAGATACAAGGATCCATCATATTCCAAGTGTCCATGATTAAAGAAATTCCTGATGTAAAGGAGCAGGCTAATTATATATTGATAATTTTACCTATACAAAGAGGCCGTGGCACAGTTGGTAAAGCTTTGGCTTTACATTCTGAAAATCGTAGGTTCGATTCCCGAGAACAGACACTGAGCATTCCCAGGCCAATTCTTCATTCGTACCAAAGATGCCTAAAGGCATTTAAAAAATACTAATTTAAATCAAATATACTGATAGTTATTGGTTGAGTTGATTTTTAGTTTAACGTCCCTTTCAGCAGCGAGGCTACATGAGACGTGGACCTACTGATTAACGTAGAATCCGAACCACATGAGCTCCCGCCGGGAATCGAACCCAGGTCTCCCACGCCAAAGGCGCGTACGCTAACCGCTTAGCCACGAAGGAGCTCTGATAGTTATTGGTGTGCACCCCCCACCCCCAGTCAGAAAATTATGGGTCCGACCCTGGTTGTCTCATATTTATAATCTGCATCAAATTTCTTATATCTTCATTGTAACAGTCATCATCTTCATGTTGATATCACGTTCTGACCCACTTTCAATAACGTAGATGGATGAGGGCCACCAAGACAGTAAAACAAGGGTGGCCCAGCGTAGCACTGTCCCAAGCACTCTCGCCTTTAGTGAGACCGGTACCGGGGTTCAATCCAGCCATCCTGTGTGAGATTTTCCTGGGGTTTTTCTCATTCACACCAGGATGGTACCTAACATAATAGCCCCAGGCCTTTTCTTTTCTTCATCATTCCTTTCTACTTCGCCGATGCCCTGGGCAGTGTGTTAAACATGAGACGTCATCCCTCATAGATAACGGGCTAATATGGCCATTGCTACCGAAAGCCCATAAATCTAATCCAAATCATAAGTAGAATATGGATAGAATAGCCAGTTCTTAACTTAGTTAAATTATTATCTCTTAATACTTTCTGTATTACTTTCTACGTAAATAATGACTTAATTAAGTAAATATACTGTATATTCTAAACAAATGAGCCGGTGTCGTTACCGTGGTTTTTGTAATTCAGCTCTTAGTAGACAAGATAGTGTGATTGAGAATATTGCTGTACATCGAAGGTTGATGTATAATTCTGTACCCGCCAACTGTACCTTATTCGAACTTTATTTATGGTTTGGAAGCCCATGTTAATACAGTACAACCCCTCGAATCCAAACCCCGGAAATCCGAACACGCTCAGAAAAAAACTACAGCTAGAAAATGAAAAAGAAATTAATCACACAAATTTGTTTTTTTTTTAAGGTTTTAACATTTTTAGACTTAGTGTTTATTCAAAACGTTATAAAATACAGTTAAGTTTAGATAAAATAGGAAATAGTTTACGTCTACGTGCGTATTTCAAAAAATCCAAAGTAATGAAATCATTTTAGGTTAACTGGATTACGATTCACATGAAAAATTACAACACAAGATTAAACAAACACTGATTTTTCACTTGAAGTCAGTTATCTTTAACTGTCGAAGATTAGAAATTCAGTGACGAAATAAGTACGTAATATTATTTCCCGGGTAATCCGAACCCTCCGAAATCCGAACAGGCTTCAGCCCCAATTAGTTCGGATTTGAGGGGTTGTACTGTAGTAGACTCCATCCTTAAGAGGCCCCATCACTGCGAAATTAAAATACCTGTAATTTTACAATTAATGGTATGTTTAAATAGATAAAAGATAATCGAAAAGTGTAACAAGACCTCTTTAGATTACTATATCTCAACCTAATTCCGATCACGACCTCCATTTTATCATATCCCCTTGCCAGCGAACCCCTTTTAATTTCTGGTTTGTAATAAGTTTGTGTGGGATTTTTTAATATAGCTATTGCAGAGATCGCACGATATCCATCTATTTCTATAATAGTAGAATCCATTTCTTGTATATAGTGGATACAGTAACTTCCCTAAAAGCGATTGGATTAAAACCAAATTTGGTCAGTTCATTCACATTACTAATATCGAATCCGATCAATCGTACTGTTTCAAAATGAGATTGTTTCAATATTTAAAACTTCATAATTCCTTAATTTTGGGCCATATGATAAAAAAAGTGATTTCTAATTTTGTTTAAAACATTTGGACATTGGATAATTGGGACAAGTTATTGAGCATTTTAATTTTCGAGAGGCCGCAACTTTGAGTTACCTCATATTGTTGTGAATTTGGTACATTGTTAGGTGTGTGTTCAGTATCACCATAAAATGTTAAAAACAACTTGTTTACATTTAAAATTTAGGAAACAAATAAAATCCCGCATCAAAATTCTACCTCCATTGTGGCCCGCTTGCAGAAAAAAAAAACATCGCTCAGACCCATACGTGTACAATTCTGCAAAGAACAACAAAGGATCATAAACAAAAGCTCTTGTTCTATTTGTTGTTCTTAAAAATCAAAATACGGTGTATGCCTATCAGAACAAAATTCAAAATGATATTTAAAAATATTTTCCGGTATTAGATTCTAATTATATTTATCGCTTCCGCTTATCTTCGCGATCAGCAGGAAACCCTCTTGCGACCTCCAGCTTGAGAAACCTTGCTCTAGACAATATTATTTTACATGATATATCATTATCCCAATTCACTTATCTGCTTTTGATTTCCAGCCATTTATAAAATCGGCATTTATTTTCGCGTTTTTTTTTTTCAATGGCTGCAAACGGAAACCTACTAGGTGACTCGTGATAACGGCACATCACGCAAAATAATATTGTCTACATCGCTCGTGTTCCACATTTCTATTATCTTTTTATCTATTTGAAGATATCACATAATTACTGTAAAATTAGTATTATTTTCATTTCGCAGTGATTATGCCTCTTAATGACCTTAGTCTTACACACGGACTGAAAATATAAAAAAACTCAAAATTATTTTGAAAAAAATATCAATGATAGAATTGAAACTATAATACAATAAATGGGGGTAAGAGGAAAGAGAAAGAAAAATAAGAGCAAAAAAATCGCACCTATGAGTGAATGAATAAATGCCTTAAGGTAAATAGCAAAAGAGAGAGAGAAACGGAATGAAAAATCCAGGTGAAAAGCCCTGCATTCCCAAGAGATCAATCACTATCAGAAACTCTGCCTCAGGGGAAAGGACAGAATCGATAAACCAAGCGCCAGTACCCAAGCATTCTCCAGTTTTTTTTAATTTTTTTTTTTAATCTAAGGGAAAATTCAACTGTCACAGGGCTAGTTTATCTAGGGAACCAAACCACGGAAAAAGCAAACAATCGTATAAAAAGATCTGTCGCTACTCTTGGATTAGAACAGACTATGTATAAATGAACACTAATACTAATGTTTTTTGTTGTTTATTTAAAACAGCTTTAGTGTTTTCCTTTAAAAGAAAAAGAACACATTGCTACACTGTTAATTATTTGAAGAAATAATACCTTTCTTCTTTTTTTTCCGGTTCTCGCTTCTCGTAATTTCCAGGGAACGTGTAAGTGAATTACCAACCTGTTAATTTAAACTTGCACGTCTCACTACTACTGTGATGAAGGTACGTACGTAAACATTTTTTAAAGGAATTAATTTTGAGTATTTACACAAAGATTTAAAAAATAAAATAAAAATACACTTATCATATGTAATTAAGCGTAATCCGATAATGAGGACATAATTTTCATAATTTCTAATATATATTCCTAATTAATATTTACAAATTAAGCTGGATTATAATTCCTAGAATAGCCCACATTATGCTTTGTGCTATTTTTAAAATTAAATTTCATCTTTAATTTCTTTTTAATTCAAGTAACGGAATGCGAATATTCCAAATACCTTACTTTCTACCTATTTATTAATCTTCTTTAATAAATAAATTATACATTCTTTTTGTTTTGTAAGACAGGATAAATTTACTGAAGCAACCCACAGTAGTCATAACAAAGCAACGTTTAAACATAGATTGCTATTTTTTATTCTTTTAAGACAATATGGAGTTATAGAAGCAGCTTACTGTAAAGAGATAATTTCTTTTTATTTTGTAAAACAGTATAAAGTTATTGAAGCGCTCCACTGTAATAATAACAAAGCAATACTTAACAAAACAATGATTAATTCTTTTTATCTTGTAAGACAGTAAAACGTTAATGAAACAGTCCATTATAATAATGGCAAAGCAATGCTTAAGAAGATAGAGCATTCATTCTTTTTATTTTGTGAGACAGTAAAGTTGTTGAAGCACAACACTGTATTAGTAACAAAGCAATGGTTAAGAAAAATATGATTAATTCTCTTTATTTTGTAAGACAGTATAACGTTATTGAAGCACTCCATTTTAATGATGACAAAGCAATGCTTAAGAAAATAGATCATTCATTCTTTATATTTTGTGAGATTGTATATAAAGTTGTTGATGCACAACGCTGTAATAATAATAAAGAAATGCATAAGAAAATAGATTATTAATTCTTGTTATTTTGTAAGACAGTATAAAGTTATTGAAGAACCCCACTGTAATAATAACCAAGTAATGCTTAAGAAAATCTTTATATTAATAGCGGTGTCTGTGAACAAAACACTTTAGATCAAATTGAAAGTGACTATGTTTGTGACTCTTAATCTCTTGAACTACCCGACCGATCTCGATCAAATTTTGACATAGCTGCAGTTCTGGCCTGTGAGTATTTATAGCTATTCACTTTGGTGATAGAACTTAGGGGTAGGGTAGAGGAGGAATTATAACAATAAATAAAATTTAATAACTCTTGAACCAAACGACCAATCTCGACCGAATTTTCAACCCAGATGACGTTCGTGCCTGCAATGGATTCTACCATTTCACTTTGACGGAACAACGTAGGGTTTGGGGAGAAGGGGAAGACAAACAGAAATCAAATATAAAAATAAAAGTGACCATGTTCGTGAGTTAATAACTCTTGAACCACCCAATCGATCTAGGGGAGGGGAAGGGAGGAGTAAAAAAACGAAAATGAATAAAACTTAACTCTTGAACCACCCGACCGATCTCGATCAAACTTTTAACACAGATAAGATTCGGATCTGGGATGTTTTTTTCATTTTACTTTGACGACACAATGTAGAGAAGGAGAAGGGGGACATATATGTAAAAAAAAAAAGAAAGAAAGAAAGAAAAATAAAAGTGACTGTCTTTCTGACTTCATCAGGCGTAAACCACCGAACCAATCTTAATCAAATTATCAGTATAGATGAGGTTCGGACCTGGGGTGTTTTTCATCATATTCCTTTGACGGTAGAAGAGAATGGGAGAGGCAATATGTATATAAAAACAAATAAAACTTTATAACCCTTGAACCACCTGACCGATTTTGATCAAATTTTCAACATAGATTACGTTGGAGCCTGCAAAGTTTTTTTTCAATATTTTCACTTTGACGGTAGAGCCTAGGGGAGGAGGAGAGGAAGGGGAGAGTAATATATAAATATAAATATAACTTAACTCTTGAACTACCCAACTGATCTCGGTCAAATTTTCAACATACATGGCATACGGGCCCTGGGATAACTTTTATCATGCCGTGTCCCACAACATGGAGAGGGAAGAGGGATATATAAATATCACCGAAAATGACCAATGTTCAAGAGCGCTATAGTAATAGTAAAAATTGAATATATTAGTATTTTTCCTTAATTTAACCCAGCGAAATCGGGGTGCGTCTTAGATTCGAGGACGTTTTAAAATCGAGTAATTATCGATAAATTCTTAATTAAAGATATTATATGTCTGTTATTAAAACTGCTTTGCTAGCCATAAATATTTTTAATTTTGTATGATAGTCAATCATTCAGACAGAAATAGTGTCCTCCGATTGCGCAGGACGTGTGGGTTTGCTAGTAGATGATTAATTCTTTTTATTTTGTAAGAGAGTATAACGTTATTCAAACAGTCCATTATAATAATGACGAAGCGAAGCTTGAGAAATTAGTACATTCATTCTTTTTATGTTGTGAGATAGTATAGAGTTGTTGAAGCACAACACTGTAATAATAACAAACCAATGCTTAAGAAAATAGATAATTAATTCTCTTTATTTTGTAAGACAGTATAACGTTGTTGAAGCACTCCATTATAATAGGTCTAATGACAAAGTAATGCTTAAGAAAATATTTCATTCATTATTTTTATTTTGTAAGATAGTGTAAACTTGTTGAAGCGCAACACTGTAATAATAACAAAGCAATGCTTTAAAAAAATATGTCGATGAAGACTTTACATGGTGTTTTATACTCTCTTCTGGTCAGCGGTAATAATAACAAAGAAATGCTTAAGAAAATAGATTATTATTTTTTTATTTTGTAAGACAGTATAACATTATTGAAACACCTCACTGTAATAATAACCGAGTAATGCTTAAGAAAATAGATTATTAATTTTCTTTTATTTTATAAGACAGTATAAAGTTGTTAAAGCAATCTACTGCAGTAATACCACGGCTATGCTTACGAATGGCAATCTAGTTATCTATCCCCCTCTTAGTCTCTTTACCACCATCAAGGGATTGATTAATTGCAACTTTTAGGTGAATATCAAGATCTTGTTCTGTCAGACATGACCTTTTAGAATTCAGAATTCAATTGAGTGGGTAAAAGCTTCTCTTGTTTGAAGTAGATGGTAAATTGCTACTATATTCAAAGTGTGTACGGACCATGAAACCGTTAAGTCTTGCATACTATACAGTAATTTTATTCCAACCGTCATCACGCTTCTCACAGAGCTGCAGATTTTTTATTTTTATTTTTAAGTTTGATACTTCAGTATAGGTAAAAACAAAATATTATTATTCTTTAAAATATATATTGTTGAAATTCCTAGCTTTTCATTGTGACTGAAAACGAGATAATGAATTTAGGTGTTAGTTATAACTATTCGACTAACAATTAAATAAATAAGCAATTAGTTTTCCAATATTTATGCTTTAGTAGCATCAGTTACCCTTCGCTGGGCTAAAATAAGAAACAAATAGTAATATGTTCCGTTGTCAGTTAGTTTTTATATTACCGAAGCGCTCTCTGATATCGGTAATTTTCGATCATTTGTATATATATATATATATATATATTAGGGATGGCCAATTCCGGAATTTTTACTTTCCGGAATCCGGAAAGTAAAATCGGAAAATTCCGGAATTCGGAAAAATTCCGGAATTTAGAAAAATTCCGGATTTCGGAAAAATTCCGAAATTCGGAAAAATTTCGGATTTCGGAAAAATTCCGGAATTTAGAAAAAATCCGGAATTCGGAAAAATTTCGGAATTTAGAAAAATTCCGGATTTCGGAAAAAATCCAGATTTCGGAAAAAATCCGGAATTTAGAAAAATTCCGGAATTTAGAAAAAATCCGGAATTCGGAAAAATTCCGGAATTCGGAAAAATTCCGGATTTCGGAAAAATTCCGGAATTCGGAAAAAATATTTTTTCTTTTTGTAATCCTAAGAATTTTGTTCAAACGCAAACGAACAAATTTCCTTTTTGTAATCCTAAGAATGTATGGTGCAAGCTTAGCTGAAACTTACATCCTAAAGTATACACTACTCAATCTTCCCATGGTTAATGAGATGTAGTCCAAAAGTACGATGTACTTCTAATATTTAATTTTTGTTTTACTGTGATATTGTCCAGAGGTAAGTTTTCCAGAAAATCGTGATAAACTAATTTTTGTGAAGTTAAAATATGCGTCGCTTGTTGCCAGTGGGATGCAATTGATAACGTTTATGCTGGAATAGTCTTATTATTATTATTTTTATTATTATTATTATTATTATTATTATTATTATTATTATTATTATTATTATTATTATTATTATTATTATTATTATTATTATTATTAATCGTTTATGTACTGTAAAAGAAAAATGTGAACCGTTAAGTAGTAGATTTTATCTGTTGTTTTTTGATATCTTCTAACAGTAATAACAAACTGCTTGTAAATACGCAATGATTATCAAGGACAATGGCATATTAATGTAAGGACTACTCTGCAGACTAGCAATAAACAATAACAGATAAACAATAGTTGCAAAAAAAAAAAAAAAAAAGTAACTAACTTGGCCACGTCAGAATGTTCGCGAGAATATAGGGACGCATTGAGACTAGCAAAGAGCGTGCTATTATCATTACTCAAAGGGCCGTACGATGGAGGCATTAATGTTAATGGCACTAATGAGCACTTACTTGCTCTAACGGTTAACCTCATTTTTGAGATGATTCTTAGAAGTGGGCGTGTTGGCATGCAGTTAGAAAACCTATATCCATTATTTAAAAAGCACACGTTATCTGTGAAGTACTAAAGATTTGCGTCACTATCGAACACTAACGTAGCACTAGCGACGTTTAAAGTCGAAATGGAGTCTGACATAAGTGGCTTGTCAACTTCATGGACATTATATTTTCCTTGAATGAGAGAATTTTGCGCCCAGGAAATTTGCGCCCTACCACAAAAATAGGAAAAAATGCGCTCGCAATATATTTGCACTGGGATGTTTGCGCCCTACCCCAAAAAGAGGGGAAAATGCGCCGGCTATATATTTGCACTGGGATGTTAGCGCCCTACAATTCAACTTATTTTTGTATTATGTAAAGTAACTTCCACTCACACTTGAACTAGGCTTGCCTATCGTCGTCTCAGTGAGTTACTCCATCCGTTATAATATTCCGAACAAATGAAAAAAATACAATTTTAGTTCACTAAAGGGCAATCCATATAAATACAATTTTTCATTATACTACAAAATTTACAAAAAAGTATAAATGACTGATATATAATTATTAATATAATCAAAGAGTATAATTTAATCTACAAAAGGCTGTTTGGCTCTACCCAGATATCTCTGTTCACAATCCTTGCGAGTTGTTTGGCTTTTCAGGACACAAAATATAGAAAAGAAAATGTAAAGTGAATGTAAAATCAGTTCAGTAATATTATCAAGAAAACTATGTACAGTGTGTTTACTTGCTGGAATTCAAACACACAATTGCGTTCAGTCGTCCTTTCAGAAAAAAAAAATTTCCGGGGGGCACACTTAGTATTCCGGAGGGGGGTCACTGCTGGTACTATTCTATTTATTATTATATTATAGACGTATTATTTTGGTCTCCTCCGAGGGGTCACTCTGAGAGCTCTGGGGAGGCCAGTGTTCCCCCAAAATCATCTCTGGAAGAAGCAGTGATTGTGTTGATCCGTTGTGTTCTTTTGGCTTATATTGAAGTTTATTCTCCCCTTATATAGCCACAATGAAAATAAATCACAAATGGCATGGTTGTGGGGGGAGGATTGTTTATGTTGTAATGTCAGCCCCTCCGAGCAAATGCGTAAGCTCCAATAGGTTCTTTTATTTCGCAGGGCTCAACTTCCCGGTGGAGGTACATCGCAGGCGCAATTTTCCCTGTTCTTGAGGTAGGGCGCAAATTTCCCAGACGCAAAATTCTCGACACCGTTCGAATGACCTCGGAAAACTATATCTTTTTGAATACTTTTTTATATTGTTTTACTCGAGATTTCTTCATAGCTTCTTATTAAAATACTTAGGCTACTAATATATCCTCATTTTATTGTCCTAACCAATCAATATGGGTATGTTGTCAGTAAAATATTTCGAGCCTCTGGTGTGTAACCACAGTATTTCATATCATCCCCCCATTAGAAATCTTGGCTAAACGAACCAATATATGTTGCCAATAAAATAGTTTAGAATGATTGAGCCCCTGGTAAATAACCACAGTATTTCGTGACAGACCCCCCCCCCTTCCTATTACCATATTCTAGCTACATGCCTGACTCAGCTAATTCTCTACATTCTTTACCAAGCACACATTTTCTAAAGCGGAAAATGCTCTCTAAATACCTAAGCTCATTATTTTCAGCAGATGCACAAATTGGGTAACATTCCATCTACATGAATGTTATATATATGTCGATTACTGGAAACCGTTTCTCGCTATCTATTACCATATTTACTATATAATGATTAACGTTAAAACCGTAAATGGTTGATTTGTACCGCTTCCGGTTTGAATATTACATTTATCAGGGAACTCGATTCTTAACTATTGACTCTGTACATCATGGCCAAAATTGATTGGTAATCCATCAGATAGCTCTTGAGACTGTTTGCTTCACTGACGGACAGAATGAATATATGGCTATAGAGTTTTGATAAACTAAATTCGTTAATGAGTGATGATGGAACAAATATAAGAAAGGTAGGCCTTCCACCGGGAAAATTTTCGAACACAAAATTAGCCATCGAAAACCCACATGTCCTGGGTTAGAATACCATAGATGAAAACTCTACCACTGAGTCATCAATCACCCGCTTATTAGTTTTATTAATTATTATATTAATATAAATTAATGAATGCCTGCTTATGTTAATTATTGAACATTTACATTGTACACTTCGTAAAGTAAAAAATTATAAATTTGTATTTACTGTACATACAGTGAGCGCAGAAAGTGTTCGTACACCTATGCTATTGAAACGAGAATGCCTGCGAAAAAGAAACAGAAAATTTAAGAAGTGTAATAACACACACAATATGAATAATGAAAACTAAGCTTTATGAATATATCAATAAAGAACCACAAAGACAAGTTTAATGGTCAGAAAGTAAATAAATTCCGTAGAAAGTGTATAGAGTAGACGCAAAAAGTGATCGTACACCTGACGTACGAATACGAAACAAAGATACCACAACTGGGGTTCACTAGTATTCACCTGAGTATACACCTCTGTATAGCATGACGAGTAACAGAATGAGTTTAGTTGTGAATAGAAGTGAAAAAACTGCACGGTGGGCTGTCAAAGTGGGAAGCAACCGAACAGAAACAAATGAGGAGACAAGAAAAGTAATTATTAAATTGCATAAGAAGGATAAGTCTTTGAGAAAGATAGCAAACCTTGCAGACAGGCCTCGTTCAACAGTACAAACAATAATTGCGATGTATAATGTTTCTATCACTGTGCGAAAAAAAAAAAAAAAACTGGAAGACCAAGAGTGTTGAGTGAACAAGATAAACGTTACATTATTAGGGAAAGAAAAAAGGTTCCAAAAAATACTGTAGTGCTGTGCAATTGGCAACGGATCTGGAAACACGCGGTGTTAAAGTTATCAGCCAGTACAGTGCGGAATATTTGCAAGGTATCATGGTCGGATAGCCAGGAAAATGTTCTGGGTGAACAAGACAAATCGTATAAAGAGACTAAAGTTTGAAAAAGAGTATAAAGATAAGGGATCAGGCTTCTTTCTGGAATAGGGTCATATTTTCGGACGAAAGTAAATTTAACTTTATCGAGTCCAATGGGAGGCGTATTGTATGGCGCAAGGTGAATACAGAGATGAATCCTCAAAATCTCGTCCCTAAAGTAAGACACGGAGGAGGGTCCGTGCTCGTCTGGGGTTGTATGAGTGCCTCAGGAGTGGGTCGTCTCCACCTTATCGATGGAGTGATGATCCACAAAGTGTATATTAACATATTAAAGGAAAATCTCCATACTAGTGCGCAGAAGATGGTTCTTGAAAACAATTTATTGTTCAGCAAGACGACGACTCCAAACATACAGCGGAAAATACTCGATTGTGGCTACTCTATAATACCTTGAAACAGCTTCGCACACCTCCCCAATCCCCAGATATGAACCCCATAGAACATCTATGGTCTGTTCTGGAGACAACAATCAGAAGGCACAGCTTCTCTACTCAGGGCCGGCGCTAGCAATTTTGCCGCCTTGGGCGGTGCTTTCAGATGCCGCCCCTTTAATCCGCAAACCTTATTTTGACAGATAACGTTCAAGTGTCATTTAAAAACATGTATAAAATGGAAAAGTAAACAAAAAAAAAACTACCTTTCTGGAATGTTCACGTAATATTTAAACGACTCTATACTGACACAATATTCAGTATGCTCGATTTCGCTGTATATCTATAATATAGAGCAGCGCATACAGAAAATAAAATTTTAAAAATATACTTTAATCATGACTAAGAATTTTAATTTTTAGGCTTATTTTATATCAAAAGGCGTTTTCAACAGAGTATGGAGCAAGAAGATAATACAGTAAATCAGATATTATGGTAAATGTAAGTGATTAGCTTAAGCCTTATAATGTTCTAAAACACAATAGACATACATAAATTTAACATACCTTAATTGAAAGAAACTTTTCTTGCTTTGATATGAGCAAATTCCTTTATCACATCACGTAGTCCAATGTTTTAGCCAATTTGTGTTCTATTGATATCGTCGCTAGACCACTCAAGCGTGTTTCAGACATAGAAGAGTGTAGATAGTTTCTAATAAACTTAAGTTTCCAAAAACTTCTTTCTCCACTTGCCACTGTTACAGGCAAGATTAACAAAATTCTACGTGCAATACTAACATTGGGAGCAAAGTCATGTTCCTAAATTATTATTATTATTATTATTATTATTATTATTATTATTATTATTATTATTATTATTATTATTATTATTATTATTATTATTATTATTATTATTATTTGGTGAACTTTCACAGGCTTAATTATAGTGGATAACACTTTCAGTTTGTCTTTCAAATCACTGGGGTTAATATCTTTCAATCCTTCGTGTGTTAAAATGATGGTAAGTTTAGTACACTTTTCAGACAAAAAGTTCAGGTGGTAGGCTATATCTTTACGATTACTTATATCGCAAAGAAAATTGAAATACTCGCTGTGATGTTTAAGTTGCTCAAATCTTTCTCTTAAAAGCTAACACAATCACTTCTAGAACTTTGTAATAAAAATCGATCTTGTATCTTGTTTGTGGATGTTTTCAGTAGCTTCATCCTCTGCCTCGTACTGAAACTGTCTCTTCTTTCGACTTCGAGCTTGCACTGTATTACGTATCAGTGGATCACCCGTATCTAATGCTGATGCCAAGTCCATCGTATCAACTAAGTAAGATTTAAACTTTGCATAATTTCTGCTCCTCTCAAAGTACCCAGATATATTTTCAAGAAATTCTACTGCATCCAACACATGAGAATCAATGCTTTAAAGTCATATCAGACAACGAGTGAGTAAAAGAAAGAAAAGTAACTCAGCTGGTTTGCTATACACAGAGCATCGTGGACGACCATTCTATCGGTTCTATTGTCATTACTTATTTGAAGTAAGGCATCATAAACTTCCTATATTTGATAACTGAGTCAGAGCATCAATTCGGCTCTCCCACCTTGTGGTGGATTATGATTTTAAAGTGAGACTACTAATATGTTCCTTTAGTATGGCCTAACGTTGAACTGACGCAGAAAAAAAAAGTCATAAACTTTTTTTTAGCTATACAAAAAATGAGACATTTCTCAAGAAATAATACGCTGTACGATTTACTATATTCGGAATGAACAATTTGTAAATTGGTCAAAAACTCGCTATTAGAACCTAAATGTCTCTAGATGCTACCAGGGGCGGATCCAGGGGGGCGATCGGGCGATCGCCCCCCCCAGAAGAGGAAACTTTTTTATTTTATATATAAATAAAATATATAGTTTATTTTTTGACGCTCTTAAAAGTAGCTCTAAGTAGCAGTATTACAACCCACCGCCCCCCCCAGAAGTCCGTCCTGGATCCACCCCTGGATGCTACAGGCTAGAACGGCCTGTCTCTAGTGGGAGTGTACCTTTTGCATACTTGGAGCGGAGCGTTAGAACATTATTGAATAGAAAAAAATATAAAAAGACACCGTGATAATCTTATGCACTCTAGCTCAAAATCCTATCTACACTGCTGCAAGGGAAATATTGAACGAGATACCTGTTGCTAGTAGTTTGATAATTGAAAACGAGGAGGAATGCTCTGAATTTCCTGAGAGAGTATTTTCTTGAATGTGAGTAAAGTAAGTTCAATTACATTCTCAGGTTAACACAATCTTATTTTTCCATGTGAGACTATTACGAAGCATTATATTTTGATAGTATTCTCTTCTTTTTCAAATTTTGCCGCCCATTAGACTTGCCGCTCTGGGCGGTGGCACGGCTCGACCCTCTCTCGCGCCGGCCCTGTCTCTACTAAAGAAGGCCTAAGAAAAGCTATTCAAGAAGAATGGGACATAATCAGTCCCGAAGCTACAGAACTACGAACTACTACAGGTGAAATCAATGCCACGAAGACTACAGACAATCATTAACGCACAGGGTAATCCCACAAAATATTAAATAACGTATTATACTTTATAAGCACTAATTCAAGCATAAGTGTACGGTGACATTTTGCGTTTACAAAAAAGGAATTCTCTCTTTTCTTCTGAACAAAACAGTGATTGTGTTTGTTTGGCCTTTCTCTTGTATATAGAAATAAAATGTATGAATGTGTAGTCTTAATTCTGGTTATATATATATTTTCCACCTCCCGTTCTCATGCTAGCTGTTTTCAATATAAAGTATGCACGGTGTACGAACACTTTCTGCGCTCACTGTAGGTATGTTGACAATAAGCGAATGTTATTAGAATATTTGTTGAGATTTCTTTTCCTCCACTGCCTTTCGCCTGGTTAAAAAGTAGTTTGCAGTGCTTTGGAGCAGCTGCAGGTGGGAACGCGATAATGTTTGAGACATACCGGCGACTTTTGTGTGTGTGAAAATAAGACCTTCCTTATAAAACAGTAAATAACTGCAGTAGCAATTGTCTACGTAAGTGATAAAGACATATCCAACTACAAGAAACTAATACAGTATATATATTCATTATTGTGTTTCTCTTTTAACAGCTACTAGCTAGGGATGGCCAATTCCAGAATTTTTACTTTCCGGAACCCGGAAAGTAAAATCGGAAAAATTCCGGATTTCGGAAAAATTCCGATTTTTTCTAAATTCCGGATTTTTTCCGAATGTCGGAATTTTTCCGAATTCCGGATTTTTTCTGAATTCCGGAATTTTTCCGAAATCCGGAATTTTTCCGAATTCCGGATTTTTTCTGGATTCCGGAATTTTTCCGAATTCCGGATTTTTTCCGAAATCCGGAATTTTTCTGAATTCCGGAATTTTTCCGAAATCCGGAATTTTTCTGGATTCCGGAATTTTTCCGAATTCCGGATTTTTTCCGAAATCCGGAATTTTTCAGAAATCCGGAATTTTTCCGAATTCTGGAAAGTAAATTTTCCGATTCCGGAAAACAAAATTTCCGGAATCCGGATTCCGGAAAATTTTGGCCATCCCTAATATATATATATATATATATATATATATATATATATATATATATATATGTGTGTGTGTGTGTGTATATATATATATACATCCTCCTTCCCCAAGTTGCGGAGCTGAATTTGGATTTAAGCGGCATCGAAAGTGTCACTATTCATCATAGCGATCCCGAAAACTATGAATTCGACACTAATATCTTTCAACTTCGATCATTTTTAAATATCTTCCCTTCCCTTTTTCTCAGTTGCACACCTCAAAGGGAAATGTAAAGAAAGATATAAAAATCGAATCGAACTTGGAACCAAAAAACGTGTGTTGGTCACCATATAACGAATAAGCACAAATATTCTATCAGTTCGTTGGACATATTAGTGTTAAGGATTTGCTTCAGCAGCGAGAGTACATGAGACATGATACTACAGCTTAAAGTGGGATCCAAACCAAAGAACTCACGTTGGGAATCGAAGTTGGGTCTCGCGTACTAAAGACGAGTATTTATAATATCTATTGGATTTAGAAGTAAATGCTGAGAAAACTAGATACATGGAAGTTCGTCGGGACCGTAATACGGAAAATTATGGATGCGTTAAAATATCAAATAATAATACTTTTGATAAAGTGGATACTTTCAAATATCTAGTATCAATATTAACAGACGCAACACATATTCACAAATAAATTAAATGTCGACTCAAAACAGGAAATTCGTGTTATTATTCAGTTTAAATCTCTTGTCATCGGAATTCTGTCGAGGAATTTGAAGCTTAAAATATATAAAACGATAATCATGCCTGTTGTTCTGTATGGTTGCGAAACATGGTCGCTTACTCTGAGGGAAGAACATAGACTGAAAGTATTTGAGAACAAGTTCTTGAGACGAATATTGGGACCCAAGAAGAACGGGAATGGGAAATGGCGGAAACTTTATAACGAGGAACTAGATAATTTATACGGTTTACCAAACACTGTTAGGGTCATCAAATCTAGGAGGCTCAGGTGAGCAGATCATGTAGCCAGGATGGAAGAAAGTAGGAACGCTTTCAAAGTCTTAACTGGAAGACCAATCGGAAAATGACCATTAGGAAGACCTAGGTGCAGATGGCAGGACAATATTAAGATGGATCTCGCAGAAATATGAATACAAAGTAGAAACTGGATCCAGTTTTCTAAGGATAGAAGCCAGTGGACAGCTTTTGTAAACGTGGCATTGAACCTTCGGGTTCTATAGGCCATAGAGTAAGTTAATTATTACAACGATGTTTCATAAGCCTACAGTCAACCTGAATAAATGAAGAAATGTAAAACGGTAGAGCATCATTGATTTCCACGTTCACTAACACTTTGATTTTTCTCTTACGTGGCTTTCTATGAACTCATAAATTTTTAGTCGAACAAATACACTCGTTTTAATCTATTCATGATGTAGGATACAAGTGTTGATCCCAATCAACTTTCCCGCAGATGTTACAAGTTAAGGTTACAAAGTACATGCTCAAAACCAAGGTAAAACATATGTTACCATTTTTATTCTTTTTTTTCACACGCATGCATATGCACATATCCCATTCATGTACAGCTTAGTCACTTTCCACGTCTCATACAGAGTTATATGTATACAGTGCTTTTAACATGTGTTTAGAATGGATTCAGCTTAAAAGATATTTCTTCGTATATATATGGCCTGTAGATTTATTCTTAGACTTTTATAGTCATAAGCAGAATATAAAACTAAAATTTTACGTTTTTAGAATGTTTATAAAATCACATAGGAAAGTGTCATATATTTCTTGACGTATCATTAACAAAAGCAATTACATCTTTAATTAAATTTATTTATTTCTCTATCAAAGACTTAGATTAAGGTAAAATGGCATTTTATACTCTCTCTACATACACTAGGGGCACGGTGGCTGAGTGGTAGAATTTTTACCTCTAGTATGTGGGGTCCCTGGTTCGATCAACTGCCAAATAATTTTGTTGTGGTCCGTGAGTTTTCTCGGAGTACTCCTGTTTCCTCCCACTTTCTAATTCCACCAATTCTTCTTTCATTATTCACTTGCCTTAATCATCCGTTTCCCTTAGCCTAATGGGCATAATCGTGGGACGTTAAATTGAAACATTTCGTTTTGCGTATAGGCTAATGACCTGTGTATATTTAAACGTAGTGATTGCCAAATCGTCGATCGCAAGTTACTAGTACTACCTCGTGGGGTGATTTTCGGTAGATCGGGTTAACGCAACGGTCGGATAACCTTAAGTCCTCCACCGAGCTGTTGCTAACGACAGAGGGCGTTGACGACAACATTTGCTTGTGTCTCCCGCGCAACCAGTGTCGGATCTAGAAGGTAAAAACTGGGGAAGGGGTGATGCCAGAACCCAGACTATGATAAGCATATCATGAGTTTACTATAAACTTTCAAAAATATATAAATAATACCTTAAACTATTTTCATTACTCTGGAAACTGGGGGGATAGCCCCTCCCCCGGCCCCGGGCTAGATCCGCCACTGCGCGCAACTGCCATTACCAGCCTCATCTCACAGTTGATTGTATAAACGTGGGGTTATGCACTTTATGGTTTTCATGTGTATATTAAACATTGCTAACTTGGATAGTTTGATTTCATAAGCTTGTAGGCAGTAAACTAATGTAAGATTTTTTTTAAAAAAAGAAGAAAAGTTTGTAGTTCATTTGGTTGGTAGCTCACAGCAGGATACAGAAAAAAAAGGCACGATAGCTCGGAAGTTCCATACATTTGGCAACCAGTGCTATGAATCATGTAGCTAACACTTAAACAGTGTTTCCGAACTTGGCTGAACGACTGTTGTCCACAAAATTCGAGAAATTTCTATTCTTGTGTCAAGTATGAAAATGTGATTCTCGTCTCGTTTTCTAGACAAAAATTGAGACGAGACGAGAAATTTCTTGGCGTCTCATAGGCAGCACTAACTAACAACAGGTCCCCGTCTTACTTTAAACAACTCAATGCTGAAAAGGAACGTTATTATCATAACAAATCAAAAAGTGACCACAAGATGTCACGAAGCGCTATATCGAAACAATATTATTTGACATGTCGAAATGAATCTTCAGTTAATTCAAGTACTATCTGCTGAGTTTCACTGTGGTTATGTGGTTCGCCTACGCACTTTCAGTTTATGGGATTCGGGTACAAATCCCAGTATGAGCTCATGTAATTCCGATTCCACAATAAGCAGTTATCCCACATCTTATATATAACCTAGATGCTGGTAACAAACCAAAAGTGAGAACACTCATTTGTCAGGATATGAGTTTGGATTGTATTATTTTGAATATTGTATTCACATTAAAATTTAATATTGCAAAGGGAGAATAAGTCTATGATAAATATTGGAACCCACTGTTGCCACACTTGGTACAATTGTACCAAATTCAGCCCTTTTTGTCATTCATCGGCCCGTTGGTACCACGCTGGCATTTTCAGCCCCTTTTGTGGAAAAGTTGGCACAATTCTACCGAATTCAGCACCATTTAACAAATACTTGTCACATTTTCAAAAGTGTCAGTAAGACTTTTCCTACATCTCGTTACTCATACTGTGACTGAGATGATTGATTTGTTTCTCGTTATATATATATATGGCCATAATACCGTTTTGATTTATGGTCACTTTGAAATAGAGACGCGTTTGGTTTCCTTACAATACATACCGAAGATGATAACTGTTTTCTCTTAATTTGCGGTCTCTGTTATACTTCCTACGTGCGAGAAAAGTTTCATCTACTTCCACGGTTGTTTGGGATCCTCCTAGCGGCGTAGCAATAGGGTAGGCAGGGTAGGCATTGCCTACAGGCGCAGGACGTTTCGGTATATTAGGGGGAGCCGCAGGTTTTTAATAAAAAACAAACAAATTATATAAATGGAGCCCCAAGTTTTCGTGGTCTTCATTTTCAAATATGGCAAAAATAAAATTTCCTTCCCCCCTCCCTCTCTCGCAGTTTATTACATTTGCGTATCAAATTATTGGCATTACTGTAAACTCGTCGAGGTTACAGCACTGTATGATTAAGAAATTAATCCTCCTGGTAATTAATTATTACCGTATTAATACGACACCAGTCCTATAGTACTGAGCTTAGTAACTATAAATAAAATTCTCCTGCGCAACAGGCTTTCAACAGTAACGACAAATTCTCCGAACACCAAAGGTTGGGCAAACCGGGCAAATGCCCGGGACGCTAGCGTCAGGGGCGCCCAAAAGAGCACCCCAAAATAAAATTTCGAACTTATTTTCTAACACACTGTAATAAAATGTAAAATATAGGCTAGAACTATGTGTGTGTGTATGGGGTGGGGGGAAACTCATTTGCAGGGTGAAAATTTTGCCTTCGTCCGCTCCTGATGTTGACTGAGATGACGTAGTGTTAAATAGATGAGGACGATATTGACCTATTTAGGCTCTAATCTCAGCATTATTGGAGATTAATAATTAGCTGATCTTCTTAAATACCGATTGCAATATTACTTACAGTATTTTTGTAGACAAGATAACTTTTTTTTTGTGCAGTTAGCGAATGTTTAGCCTGTTCTAGCGGAAAGAAAAATCTCATGTTGGCAACATTGCCCAAAGCTAGTCAAATGTGGGATGTGGTGCATACGCGTAAGTTACAGATGGTCATACATTGGTCTATTACTCTTAAATGGGTGAGGAGAGCTACTAGGTATTTTGCTTAGGGGCGCCAAAGGCCATTTTTACGCCACTGGGTCCTATTTGGATGTTTTTAAAAATAATTTTTAAAAAGAATACTTTCTTCATTTGGACTCTTGGAAGAGGGGGGAGTGTCCTAGAACTTTACCTCTTTTACTTTCGTGCTATAGAGCCCTGTATTACACTGGTATAAAATAATAAATTCAGCCCTTTTTGTTTCAAATTGGTACTATTTTTCAGCCCACTTCAGAGCGAGGATTGTGGCAACACTGTTGGAACCTCTTTTCCTCCTTAAAATATACATTACAATTTAAGTGGAATGATAAAAACATTAAGATAATCTATATATTTTACAATGAATTTTTGAACCATCTACCCGTTTAGAATATATCCTTTAATCAAAATGCCATGAAGTGGATACTATGTTCCAAAAAGTATTTCGCCCGTTTTCCTGTGATACCATCACAAACAACAGAAAAAGTAGATTTGAATTTGGCGAGAAAAAAATATTGGAATGTACCAAGTTATCCTGTTTGTAAACATTAACCACATGTATTTATGTTGGAATACTACACCTACCGTTTGGTTACTGCAAGAAGCAGAACAAAAGCACCACCTACAAGTCACATGACGACATGGAATGAGTAGCGTCAGCACCACGCAGAGTGTCTATATAATGTTAGCGCCTATATAATGAATAGGATTCGATGGAAAGTCACCGGTCTTCGATTAGTCTCCCCTTCTCTAGTTTGCCTGGAGCACTAGGAGAAACCCAAACCTCATAGCCTCCAGTCTGTTGTGGGACTTTTGGCTTCCCTTCCACCGCCTTAGCTTGCTCGGAGGTATGCGGGACTCTTGGCTTCTCTTTCCCCTCAGTTGCTTAGCTTGCTTCGGGACTCTGTGATTCTTAACACCATCCTTGCTTGCTTCGGAGCATTTGGGCTTCTTACACTACTCCTACTCTACCAAGCTTGCCCGGAACTCTATAGAGATCCTGTCTTATGGCCGCACGATCTTGGGTTACCTACTTTGTACCTCACCTTAGAGAGAGTTGTATTCTAGTATTTTGTAAACACTGTTGTTATATTAGAGGATTTGTAATAATAAACCTGTAGTGGGAGTCGATTCCGGACTCTGATTCTATCAACTTACCCCTTCAAAGGGGAGAACTTTTACAATATACAAAATTTTCCCATTCCCCCCTCTAAAAAGGAAAATTTCAATCACGTTGGGACATGTGTCCACTGTTCCCATAATTTGAGGGGCTCGTGAGGTATTCTATTTTCCACCATAGATTTTGACCCTTGCATATCTCCCTTCAAAACACACTCTCAAATCAAAGTGATATTGTGAAAACGTAGCTCGAGGTAGGTACTACTCCACTATGATTTTTTAAAAAAAATCTCGTGATGCCATTACAAAGATCAATCAATATCTCTCTCAATGTGGCAAATAAACAGGGTAAGTCAAAATGAAGGACCCTATCTGTTTCAAAAATTAATTCTGTGAAATCTATATGTTATTGTGAAACATGCTCTTCAAAAGGTAAACTTTTGAAACTTTAGTTTCCATGTAGTGTTTCTCCACTTTCTGCCGTTAGCTGTCAGTAGCGAACATCAAGTGAATTGGGTATTGACCACTATATGCTACAAAAAAATTTGGTACGAGATAGACTGTTGGCTTCATGTGTGTAGTGTTACGTGAAGTGCTCATATGGAAGACTTGTGATTTGTTTGAAGAAAATTTTGACAATTTACCTTCCTTAGCACATGTAATTATTAGATATCAGAGAATAAATTTCTGAAATTGTTATTTCTAATGAGCAGTTTATGTACCAAGCTTCATCTTTCTAATGTGACAAGCTCCTGAGATACTCAATTTTTTTTCTTTTTTGCATACATTACATTTCAGCTTCCCCACTCTCTCGCTCTCCCCTTCGGATTCATATTTTAATCAAATTAATAACAAAACTCAGTTCGAGGTAGGGAATAAGGACTATATTCCAAAATTCATTTGAAACAATTCAGCCGTTTACTCGTGATGCACAAGAACAGTTTCCTTCTTATATATTTGATTCGAAATATTGACATTTAATTATTACAGAAAAGTGTTCTTTATTATTAGTATTATTATCATTATTATTCCAATATTTCGAAAAAATGAAAAAAAAAGATAGGATCCGAGACATCCTATCACCGTTCTATTGGCTTAGTAATTTCTGCCTAACTCTGCTGGCAAATGGATTAGAACCTACAAAAAGACTTGCGTTTTTATATATGAAGTGCTGAATGACGAATGTATATTCTGCCGTTTAGTTCACGATATTCGATATAGATCAGTAATGTAAAGAAGCCAGATAATCGTTATCAAAATTGAACTGACACACCTATTTTGTGTTCAAGGTACGTTGTAGAGTTGGTTGCGATCATTGGACTGGAGTTTTGTGTCTCTTTCAACACCAAGCACTCCCGCACCCAGAAATATTTGTTGGAAGGGGCTGAAGTTTTGCAGAGGGGAGTCCAAAACTACGAACCACCACGTCTATGGAATATTGAACGCTTATTATTCCGCACCCGAAAAGACGATAAATAATTGTAAAATACTGCCATCTATATTTCCAGGGGAAAATGATAGAACTAGGTTGATTTTATAAGAAAAAGAGTACAGATGAAGTGTAAGATCATATATTCATGCTACATCAATTATTTTACTGTTAAACAAGTGTAGTTTTATTGAGAAAATTTACAAATATACGTTGAGTTTGGAAATTTTGAGGGGTGGTCCGAAGGCGACGGAAGCTCACCCCTCGCTACGACCTACCAGAAGACTCACACTTACATATACCAAGTGCTGAATAAGGAATCTGCATTCTGCTTTCTACATTGAGAAAAATCCGTTCTCCGGACAGCGGTATATTGTACAAATATACGGAATCCTCTCGCTTACTACAGAAATCAGTACAAAGCATACATTATCCATATGCTGCATAGACACTGCTCTTAGATGTTACATCATGCCGTTGCAGGATGTCTGATATCTAAACAGTCTTCCTTATATTACATACAAATATGTATGTTACCTTCATCAGCTATATGTTATATACGTCCATTTGTATGTGAGATCCTAACTACCTATATTGTTTAAGAAGTACAGTTGAACACTTATATAGAAGGCTTTATAAAACATGCGTTTTCAGTTATATCTTTGCTCTACGTTAAATCCAAAATCTACAGGATTTACAAATGTAACATTCGATTTTACCTACACCACATACATTTTTCTCAGTGTAGTTAACAATATTTATTTATTTATTCAGTAAGTTTCATACAGCAGAAGACCAATTGGCTGCAACTGATCAACATAGAAAAAGACAAAATCATAGAAAGAAAAGAAACAAACAAAAAGAGAAAAAGTAGACTAACAAAACAAATACAAAAAAAAAAGATTCAACTTTCAATATACGACATGCTCTTCAGTTGAGTTCCAGGGGCGTAATTTAGGGGGAAGGGAGGGGCAGTTGCCCCCCTGAGTTTGAGTTCTATATAGATTTTATCAATAGAATAGTAGAAAGTTAGTGAAAATATTGCTTATATGAAGGGGTCTTGCCCCCCCCCAGGCAAAATCTGAAATGACGCTCCTGTTGAGTTCTGAAGTTTCGTTCAGAAGTAAAAATGATAAGATCTGTTGAAACATTACTGAAATCGTGAGCTGGTCTGTAAAACAAGGAGCGGTTAACAATTGATAACCTAGGTGTCTCGTAAACTAGCAAATTAAGACAGTGTGTTCGCCGCGGAGAAAACCCGAAAGTTAATCTGCGATAGTAAGATCTCAGAATCAATTTTACCATTGATAATTTTATATAGATAAAACTAATCATCAGCGCAGTGTCGTTTCTCAGGGGTACATAATTTGATTAAAGACATTAATTCCAGTTTCCAGCGATCACGTAACTCAGGAGTTCTAAATCTAACTATGGCAAGAAAGAAGCTTAGGACCGAGTCAATGCGAAATAGATTAGTATGTACTGCTGTATTCCATAGGTATACAGGTGAACAATATTCAATAATCGGTGAAAGCCTTATAAAGCATCGTAAGGGCAGGGAGACCTTGTATTTAAGGGAATTTAAAAAGTAGACCAAGTAGTTTTGTAGATTTGGATAGTTCTTTAAGGTAAAGAAACCAGATTAACGTTATCAAAAACTAACGCATCTATTCTGTCTTCAAGAAAAAAAAATGTAGAGTTGGTTTCGTTAGTTTGACTGGAGTTTTGCGTGTCTTTGAACACTGAGGGTATATGAAACACAATCATGTCGAAATCTTGAATTTTATTTTACTTAACGATCACAAGACATTCTACACCAGTGACGAATCTAGACCGAAGCCGTAGGGGCTAAGTTCTCCAGTTTGTTTCAAGGACAAAATAATTTAAGGTATTATTTATATATTTTTGAAAGTTTATGGTAAACTCATGATATACCTAGTCGGCATCTGGCTGGCATTCCAGTTTTTACCTTCTAGATCTGGTCACTGTTCTACATTCGTGATGTTTCTCGAAAGTAAAGGTCATAAGAAGGAAATCAAAATATAGATATGACTCACACGAGAATAACAGAAACAAGAAATTTGCTAAACAGGGTCACACAAAATTTCGATTTCGCCCAGTAGATGTCAACTTTTTAGAGGAATTTTAGTGCATCTAACGGTGAAATCTGAAACTTTTAACATTCTACAATTACACACCTTCGTTTCGATCGTGCAAAATAGGAAATTCGGAAATTCGGAAAATAGGAAATAGGAAACCACCGTTAACCGCGATTATGCTAACGGATTAACTCCGCTCATGAACTCGGCTTAGACAATCACTTAGAAGTGAAACAAAAAAGAAAAGAAATCATTGATTCTCTTCCGTTCTAGAGTTATCGGGCGCAGTAATGGACACATGCACGTATTAACGTTCGAATCTGACATAGTTCACTGGCGTGATTCTAATAGTTCTTTCTACGTGATGCAGTAGTTACAAAATATGGTTTTGCTGCACTAGGTCCAGGATTCGATTCTAATTGTCGATGAGACTATGATAGTTCAAATCACAATTTTAACTGTATGTCTCGTCGTATATATAATCTTGCTGGTGACAAAAAATGTAAATATCAGTGTGATGGAATGAATCGTGAACACCATGATCCGTGACTAAAAGGATATGGTGATTTCTCCAGATATGTGAGTCGGGGAAAACGAAACATTGTCACAGACAGTATACACGAGGTTTCAATGCAATTCTAACACGATTTCCTAATTTCCCTCTTTCTTCTCGCTTTCGGTTCGGTGCCTATGTGATGGACAGTGGCGTATTTAGGGGGGGGGAAGCTTCCGAGCTTAAGCCCCCCCCCTGAAATCTTACTTAAGCCCACCCGGTAAAGTATATGAAATATCTTGCAGAAGTTTCACATTTTCAGGTATAGCCCCCCCCCGAAAGTCAACAAAGCCCCTCCCGAAACAAAATCGTAAATACGCTACTGGTGATGGACAACATTGCGTCCGTGCGTTTTCTTAGGGTACTTCCGTCTCTTGCTACTTTCTCATTCCACCAATTCTACCATCATCATTCAATTGCTTTAATCATCCATGTCCCTTAGCCTAAGGGGCATAATCATGGGACGTTAAGCTCAAGTATTTCACTTTCTGTTCCTTTTCTCCAAATTTATAATTTACTTTCTCTTATTGTATGCGTCTGTATGTGACTATCATAGTAATTGCACTGAAAGATAACTACATGGTCTACCAAAGTATAAACACTTGCGAATCTTTTTAAAAAATCGATCGCTCGTGAACATTTAATCGTGTAATCCTATAAAATTTGTCGTGCAGAATATAAGATATTCCACTAAGTCCCAAAAGTATTTGTTAAATATTCTTGTATAATCTGTATTCAAAACCAGCTAAATATTTTTATTTAGTATGGAAAGATGAATAAATGTGATACTTTAATTAAGAAATATCATACTGGGAATCAAATACTTAATCTTTGAGCTTAAGCAGTGAACTACACGCTTCAATATAAAAGCCTGCTGTATTGCTGTAGAGCCGGCATTTCGTTTGCTTCCAGGTCATCAGAGCTGTAAAGAATCACTACCTGCCTCAGTTGCCGTGTGTGGCTGGGTCACCTGATCAGAGGAGATATGGAAAGCGAGACATAGACATTATTAATCTGGAATGGTAATTGTAACCGAGGTTACCAGTGACATCACTGGTAAATACAATTGAATCATCAATCTACAGGAACAATATTGATGTATCATCGCTTTAAATTTAGCAATCTCGATTGCTGTACGTGCCATTTAGAGTTTTTTAATCTTTCCGTTCTAAAACTCTCTCTTTGAAATGTGGAAGGACTCAATAGCCCTAAATATGTGTGTAATCAGGGGTAAGTATGCGGGGAACGCCGTCCACCCACTTCCAAAAAATATGTACGGCGTCCTCCCAGTTTCTAAATGATTACAACCGGTAAAGATAGGCAGAGGGATGGCGGGGTGACGTCATGCACTAAATACCGTCCCCCTACCTTCTGAGACCGACTTTTACCCCTGTGTGTAATTAAATGCAGTAGGTTAGTTGAACCGGAAATCGAACAAGAGAATATTTGTTAGACAATGTTGAAACCTAATATGAGTTCATATGAAGACTGCTAAATTTATAAGGTGAGTTCCGGTAAATATTCTTTTCCAACTAAATCACTGATTAAATGTATGTTTCTCACTTCACTTCTTGTTTAATGTTGTTCTTTATATGGGTGTATTTATTGTATTACACTTTTTTTCTGTGTAACAACTTAATATATAATTTCTATACAATGTTAATAGCATTCAATGAAAAATATTGTCATTAGATGGCACGTAAACCTTTACTAATTGATAGACCTCAATGAAATGAACACAATTATGTGGGGCGAGTGTTTACCTTCATGCATAGTTTCTTGGAAAATTGAGGGAAAGCTATTTTTTCGTATCTGTAAAAGATGATATTATACAATAATCACGAGAATTACTAAGATAAAACTCCAAATGAAGTATAAATTAATCAAACTTCTTATTACTCGTACGACTCAAACAAGGTGATACTTTTTTAGTCTAATGAAGTGTTTGAGATAGACATTTAAAATGGAAAGATGAAACCCGTTAGAATATGTTCTACGTAGTGATGGGCAAACGATTCATTTCTGAGAATCGATTCATTTACTTTGATTCACCATTTAATTCGTTCATATGAATTGGTCGTCCGCGCATTCCTTTTGCGCATTGAGTTATTCGATCATATGAATTGAGTGGGAATTATTCGATCATATGAATCGCTTGGGCTACTGCACTTCTTTTCTGCGCAACTTAATAAATTCATTGTGAGAAAATGCAATCTCGTGAATCATCTTTGTCACATGACACGGCCAGCTTTGCATTGGTGTGAGTGGAGTGGTTTGGGAACTCTTAAGCTTCAGTGCAATTATGAAGTTTCAATAATATGCTGTTGCTCTATTCCCATTGTTGTTATTTTTGCATCCTGCTTTCATATTAGAGGTTGAGACAAACACTAAAACTGTTGCAATCTCCACGTTTTTTTCTGCCAAGTTAAGTTTTTCGAGGAAATATTTTGTTGAAATATACTCCGTAAGATTTTCACTGGATACGAGCAGTTATAACAATTTATTTTCAACTTCTTATTGTCGTACATATTAACATGGGGGAAAATATAGAACTCTGTATAGGCGACATTCATGCTTTTGGTTTTAAATACAGAAAGCATTATACAATGAGTCTGTAGTGTTATATTCATTTCTAGTGGGTATTATTTGCCCAGGTCATATAAACTTTGTAAAGTACACATCATGTTAATGGATTTCTTTTGTTGTTGTAAGTCAGAGTTATACCCTGTAGGGTAACGAAGATGCGGATGATTAATTAAAGTAAATTGTTATCTCGTAGTCCACTCTATTCTATCCTAGGGGTCACCGTGGATCACTGATAAACTATTGCCTCCTTTGCGCGGGGTCCCAGGTTTGATCCACTGCTAAGGAAGTTTGGGGTGTACATCATCATGTCCGTGGGTTTTATCGGGTAAACCCACTCTTTCCTTCCACACTCTCATTCCAACTATTCTTCCATCATCATTTACTTGCCTTAATCACTCGTTTTCCTTAGGCTAATGGACATAAACATGGAACGTTGAACTGCAAGATTTCTATTTTATTCTATTTTATTCTTGGCTGGAAAAGATACTGATTTTCGAGATAGAGAAAAAGATGGTTTACACATGAACGTATATTTAATATTATTGCGATAATTTTAAAAGATTTTGCTCTGGAAGACTATTAATAAAGGCAAAATGAAATGAAATTTTAAAGTTTTACGTTCCATGATTATCATCGTGTAGACTAAAGGAAACGATAATGATGAGAATGGTTGAAATGGTGAAATGAAAGAAGTGAGCGAAAACTAGAGAACCCCGAGAAAACACACACATATGGTGTTTGTCCACCATAAATCCCACTTGGCGCAAATAGAAAACCAGGGATCCCATCCAGCAGAGGTGAACGCTTTACCACTGAGCCAATACTACTTCAATAAGCAAGAGATGAACATATATTTGAGATAATATTGGTAACCCCAATTGAACTCAATCTGAGAAATGCCCCGGGAGAAACTTCTTGGCCTGGCGAATTTTCTCCCTGGCCACTCCTGTTATCATCAGTGTTTGTCTACATTCCTAAGAGAAACCCGTTAGTTAAATTTCAGTTGAGGTGATTTTCAGTTTAACGTCCGGTTCAGCAGCGAGGCTATATGAGGCGTGGACCTACTGATTAATATGAAATCCGAACCACGTGAGCTTCCGCCGGGAATCGATCTCGGGTCTCCCACATCTTGTTTACATGGAAGCTCAGAAAACTATTTGTGTCTTCATGTTTGTATCAATAGAAGTAAAGTGAAAAGTAGGTATCACTAAGCTTCGTTCTAGGGGACAAGTGTTTTTACTGAAAGACGCAATACACTGTCTTCCCAGAAAGACTCTTTATTCGTCTTTCTACATATACATTTTTAAAATCAATTACGTACAGTGCAAATAATTTACAGTGCACTTTTTCTGTGTAAGTACTGTATTTACATTGAATATAATATAGTATTTGAGTTCATTATAAAACATTAAAATTGACCTTTTTGGCTACTGCAGTTGAAAGCGATGAAAATAATTTTATCCAATGCACGTACAATATCTTAATAAAATGGATAAATACTCATCAAGTGTATGTTGATATTAACTACGAAATCGTATTACATCTAATTGAGCAACACTGCAAGTACTTCACGACAAGAACCAATCAACAAGAAAGTTTATTCTGAAAGTAATCTAACAACGCGACTTCCTCTCTTCCTAGGAAACAACCCTACCATGCAGAAAAAAAATCACACGCATCTACAAAAGCAGGAAGAAAAGACGCGCGTATGGTTTTCTTTCTTTTTCTCTTCCCTGCAAGCGCATTTGCAGAAGCAACCTCACCAATTGTCTCACACAAGCTGGCAGTTTGTGATTCTCAATTCATTTCGATCACGGCAAACAATTCACTAAGTACAAATGATTCATTAGAAGAATCGATTCATTTGTGAAAAGAATCATAATTCATTTGATTCACGCCATGATTCGTTCATAATGATCGAATCGTTCATGATCGACACAACACTAGTTCTACGTACTGGTCTTAATACCCTGCAAAAAATCCCGTTGCGGGTTTTCCGTCATTTTGAATGAATAATCTGCCATCTTGAATTTATCATGTCCAATTAGTTTATGCCACATAAGTTCTAAACTAATTAACTATAATATTATACTACTAACTATAATATTACCTATAATATTATTCTTCTAATATTATAGGCAATGTAACAAGTTATTATTACTTTTCTCCGAGTAGCCATGTTTGCATAACTTTAGGATAAAGTGAAAAATTGTGATCTGTATTAGGGGACCATATTCTCTTCATTGCCTCATACAACTTAACAGAGTAGAAACATGAAACAAGTGCTCGAATAAAAGTTGTTGGAAATTTTATAAGCTTTAAAACGATGTACATATTGTAACTATATACGTCAGAGATGCGCAATAAAGCTTCAAACGCTATCGGACTGCGCACAACTTCCGTAGAAACATGTGAATGAATCATTTAACATGAAGAAAAATATATTTAGTGATTTGAAAAGGCTTTTCATTGCAATTTCCGGTATAGTCCGTAAACAATGGGGTCGCCAAGTGGTGCGCAAGAACCCTGAAAGATTCTCGCACTATCTTTCTGTATGTATGTCCATTGAAATAAGTGTTTGAGATAAACGTTTTCAAAAGTAGATGAGATCTATTGAAATATGTTTTACTGATGTTGTTATCCTGAAAAAAAAAAAAAAAACTCCAGTTGCTGGTTTTCCGCCTTTTTGAATAAATAGCTCTAGTCCAGTGCAGTTCCCAGTACAATTACAACAAAAATCGATCAAACAAATTTTTTTTGTAAAAAAAAAAAAAAAAAAAAAAATTAAAAGTATGTACTGATACTAAAACAGTCTCAATACTTTAGTTGCTGGTTTTCTTCCATTTTAAAATTTTCTCCAGTACGTTCAGTGTATCTCAAATTTTTATCTATTAGTGTTTGAAAGTATAACTTGAAGAAAAAATAAAAATGGTGATTTAAACAAGGGATTAATTATTAAAAATGAAAGAAAATATACTTATCAGAATTATTTGAGGTGCATGTTGTATCCGATTTACAGCAAATACTAACATATCCAGTTTCGTGATTACTCTATTTCACTAAGTAGCCGCGAATACGTACTAGCTTTTATAATTGTGCTTAGATTCTTCTGCGTATCTCCTAAACTGCTAAATATAAAAGGTTGTAGATATAAATAGGAAGACAATATACACTGATCATCACTTGAATTAGAGACGCCTGCCTAATGTAGTGTAGTACCACTTTTCCTCTGTTAACGGCGGCTGCCAGCTGCGGCATGGACTCCACGAGGCTCCTAAAGTGTTGTTGTAGCATCTCAATCGATATCTGCAAATTCTCCCACAGAGCCTGCAGGTTAGTAGGAAGAGGGTCCATAGCCGAAGGCGTCGTTCCATGGCATCTCAGATGTGTTAGATCGGATTGAGGTCCGGTGGCCGTGACTGCCAGGGAAGTGTTGCCAGATCAGAGGAGTGCTCATCAAACCAGTGTGCTCCATCCTAGAGTGGTGGGTCGGCGCATGGTCCTGCTGCAAGATGAGATCACCACCCAGATACTGCAGCTGAGCAAATGACTGATATGGTCGTCCAGAAGATTATGGTAGCGTTCACCTGTAAGGGGTTGGGTTACACATGTTAGGGAACTCATTTCAGTCTACGTAAACATGCCCCAGATGAGAATATCAACACCACCGGCCTGCACAGTTTCCTGCTGTCACGATAGATTCATTGCCTTGTGCGATTGGTGACGCAACCTTACCCGTCCATTTGCATGTACCAATGTGAAACGTGACTCTTCTTTCCAGGCAATTTTTTCCACATTTCCACGGTACAGTGGCGGCGTTCTTCTGCCCATGCTAGACGTTGTTTCCTGTGTTGTACTGTTAGAAGGATACTCGCGTGGGCCGATGGCTTCTGTACCCAATGGCGTGTAGGTGGTTGCGAATTGTGTGGCTGCTGACACGTTGTTGTTGTCTTGCACGGAACCTCTCCACGATTTGACGCACAGTGGTACGTCTATTGACTGTTATAATGCGAGCCACTCGGCGTCTACCCCTGTCGCCGACACACTCCTGACCGCGACAGTTTGCTCTTGTGGTTCGGATTCCACGTTAATCAGTAGGTCCACGTCTCATATAGCCTCGCTGCTGAACGGGAAAATAAATCAATCAATCTTTTCATTGCATCATACAACTTATATGTCCCTTAATACAGATCACAATTGTCAATTTATACTAAAGTTACGCAAAAATGGTTACTCGGAGAAAAGTTATAATAACTTGTTGTATTGTCTATAATACTAGAAGTATAATAAAGAAAGAATGATCCTTCTACGTTAATTAGTTTAGAAGTTATGCTGCATAAACTAAGTGCATGTGATAAATCCAAGATGGCAGACTATTTACTCAAAATGGCGGAAAACCCACAATGGGATTTTTTGGGATATTTTGCATTGTAATAAGACCGGTACGTAGAACATATTCTAACAGGTTTCATCCTTTCATTTTAAATGTCTAGGTTTGGTCAATTTTTGCGTTATTGCACTGGACTATTTCTAACACGATCATGGTATTCTCTTCAGAAACTCAGAGAAAGTCCAAAGAAACCCCGCGTCGAGTTTTGTCATTATGGCGTCATATTGGATAGTCTTTTTCCAATCCCAAAATTATTCCTGGAGACCCAGCATTCATTTTGCTGACTATAATACAGGTTGTAAACACAGCAGAGATATGAACCATATCTCGTTGAAAAGATATTTAATTAGTTGCTGTTATTGTATGAAAATTAAAGAAATTTACATTTTCCCGAAAGCAAAAAAGGAAATTCTACAAAATTTCTCAAAACAGAAGTGAAAAATTGAGTCTTGGGATTTTTGTTACAACGTTGTAGGGAAAAGAAACATAAAATATTCACAAAATTATTGGCTACTCCCTAATTAAATTATTGGTTACACCCTAATTAAATTATTGGCTACACTCTAATATTAATATCTTTTGAAAGCTGGGATTTTGAAGATTCATGTAGTGCATTAAATTCCTTTTGATCCATATTGGAAGATTTACACCTCTGCATCCACAAGTTTTGAGTGAAGTTATCAGTGGGTAGGTATTTGCAGAGACTTCAATAACCTCTACAAACCTAAATATGGGCTTCTTTAGAGAAAGGAAGAACGGAAAATTTCCGATCATTTGAGGGAAATTTTAATATATGCAGTAGAGCGTCGATTATCCAAACGTCGGTCAACCGAACGACCGCTTAACCGAACTGTGTACTCGCTCGCACCTGTTACTCTCCCACCCTACCGTCCATCATCTCCCTCACTCCCAAACCAAGTTTCCCACAGTAGTCGCCGTACTGAGCCACCGCTGGCGGAACATTGCTTCTAATGGGGCCTTCATAAGGCGCTGCTGACCGGCCAAGCCGCCAGTCGCTGTGTTTCCAACAATCAGCACACTTCTGTCGGTTTGGCACTGGCTGTAGAAGTACAGTACAGTACAGTACAGTTCGATTATCCGAACAAACCAGTTTTCCGAACACCCATGTCCCCCAATTACTTCGGATAATCGACACTCTACTGGATATATATATCCGGACCTTAAAGGCAGAGGAAGGTTAGACATTTTTTCTGAAAATGAGTTATTGCCAGATTTGAAAGGCGTTTTCTGATATCTCTTAATCTTAGAAAGCTTGTAGTTGTATTATGAATACTTTATCAAATAGCTACAATAAAATTGGATATAAGTCCGAAAGCACTTAAAGGTCAAAAGGAATAAGTCACTGTTTTCTGTCTCTCCTGATAATTTAATAAAAATGACTTACTCCCCTCTGCCTTTAAGGTCCGGATATACGTATATACAGTTATTGTTTCAACTACAAATTATCAGAGTTACTCCGCTTCACGAAAGTCCATGTACGCGGAGTTCTACTAGTTTTACGAAAGTACATTTTGTAATAACTTGCGTATCACTAAATGCTGATAAATGCTTTCAATATGTTCCTATAATCATTTTACCAATTTATAGGTTATTTTTACTAGGAATAATGTAACGCTAAAACAGTGTTGGATATCCAGATGTTGCCGAGACACGAGAAACGTCTTGTGTCGTTTTCAAAAACAAGATAAATTTATGTGTCTTGTATCTAGTCTCGTCTCGAACTTCCAACTGTACTTGTAGCTATTTTCAAGACGAGATATTTATAGGCTCGTGGTCTCTACAGCACTTTTCATTATAATTTATATAAATATGTAAAATGTTGAGTAATTTAATATTGCTTATAATTAAATAGTAACTGAACATGCTGTATCTTTTTTTTTTTTTTTTTTTTTTTCAGGTGAGTATGTGGTGACCATGTGCTGAGAAAATTCTGAAACTTCAAAGGTATTTATTACTGTTGAGCACACTAATATAGTACAAGAGTACAAGCTACTGTGACTTATTAATTCCAGCTCTCTATATAAGTCCAATTATTTAGAATACAGAAACTACCTTTCTAGAAGAGATCAATATGAGACAATACTAATGCCTATTTCAAATAATCTCTGAACATAAAACCATAGAGAAAAATGTCGTTACACTACGAGAAATATATAATAGATTTGGCATTTATTCCGAAGTTGGGCGTCCGCTTTCGCCACGTTTTTTCGCGGTTATCTCCTTTCCACACTTTCTGCAATTTGTTATTAGGTTCATTAATCCGTGCTCTTCACAAACTGTTAAAAGATTTTGCTCGTTATCAACGTATTGCTTCACAAATGTTAAAACTGTTAGTTCATTGCCCTTGTACATTCGCCATGTTAATAACATAAATGCTCGTTTCGATCCCACAATGCAACAGTTCGGTTACCTTGCGCCAAGTAGTTCCCTCCGCTCGCCGTATAGTCCCATGTTTATAGCCGCTTATATGTAACAAATAAACAGATTTTTCGAGACTCTCATATATTATCAAGCGCACAAACAATCAAATTATCCATATCTTTCCTGTAAATTTTAAAAATTTTGCTGGAAACAGACGCCCAACTTTGGAACTTAACCCATAGATTTTGTTAAATAGGCTTTTTAAGTTCAGAATAATGGTGTGGAATAGGTTAGTTTAGCTTCTGTTCAGTGTTAGCCAATGTGAGATCTCACTAACGAAACATAGTGCGGCATCTCTTGTAGAATTACCCATACTTTGCACAGTGGAAATATGACTTAACAAATATAAAACCAGAAATTCGAATTTTGTTGAGATTACTCAATTTTCGCACTGTGGGAGGGGAATTAAAGAAAATCCTGAATGATGTATCTTTTATTTTTAATTAAGAATTTTATACGTAATTTCAAGATTCTGCCTCGAGTGAATATCACCAAGAACATTATTTGAGAGATAAATTAAATGAAAAATTGAATAACATAGAAATTGTTCCCATTCTCCACTTTAAGACAGAATTTCTTATAATACTGAAAGATGTAACGTATTTTTTTTTTTAAAAAAAAAAAAAAAAAAACCTGTAACTTAAGCAAATTGGTGCAGATTGTGAACACCTCGTCATTAAAACTCTAAATAAGGGGTATCCAGGGGGGCGATCGGGGCGAACGCCCCCCCCCCAAAGAGGAAACTTTCTTATTTTATATATACATAAATCCCATCCCAAAGTTTCGAGCTCTTAACAGTAGCTCTAAGTAGCCGTATGACAACCCCCCAGAAGTCCGCCCTGTTAAAATTAGTGAGTATCTATGATAGAGGGGAGCTCCCTCGTGGCTAAGCGGTTAGCGTACGTGCCTTTGGCGTGGGAGACCCGGGTTCGATTCCCGGCGGGAGCTCATGTGGTTCGGATTCCACGTTAATCAGTAGGTCCACGTCTCATATAGCCTCGCTGCTGAAAGGGACGCTAAACTAAAAATCAACTCAACTCAACTATGATAGAGGGGTGTCTAAGATATTAATATGCACTGACCGAGGAATTCTGCACAATGTAGGAAACCAGTATTTTATGTTTACAAGTGAAAGGTTTCTTTGATTTGATTTTCAGTGTAATAGGGGCGGACCAAGGTCAGGGTAACCTGGGCCGCCAGTCAAGGGAGCGCCAAAATGAGTCTGAAAAAGCATATTTTAAAACTGTTTTGTACTGGCTTTTTTTGGTTTATATTCTTCTAAAGTAGCATCAATTACATCGTCTTTTCCCATCGCACCATGGAAGAAGAGAGTTTCATAGTACCGGTGCGTACTAGAGGGCTGTAACGCTGTGCGTAAAACACGTTCAACATGTGTGATATGTACTGGTATTCCATGATATTAGAGTAGATTGCTACATAGTCGGATATATAGCACAATAACTTCTAATGTTATTGATACAACAAAACAATTTACAACATAGCAGTAATCATGTCGCCATTAGTAGTATTCAATAAACGCTGTTCGATATTGTTTTTGTTCCTACATATCGGTACATAAATAATAATAATACAAACACAATGTAATTGATAATATATGTATATGTTTTAAATACTAAATATGGCTATATCATGTATTTGAGTGTCAACTTTTCCTTTTGAAAAATGGGTTTAAAATATTAAAATCCCTTTAATAAAATGGTAAATATAGGCTATTATTAAAGGGGGCGCCAAAAAGTCACTTTACCCAGGTGAAAAGTTTGCCTTGATCCGCCACTACAGTGTAACGACTCTTTCAGTAGCGAGACTATATGAGACGTGGGCCTATAGTTTTAACGTGGGATCCGAATCACATGAGCTCAAGCTGGGAAAGTGTAAGGTTACAAGTGTCAAACCATGACCAGTACTGTACTGCAATTAATAGGAATGTTTGAAAGACGAGTGTGTAGCATATCGATTTCCTGCACAATGAAGAGAAACGCTTATTATGATTTCAACTGTAAAGTTTCAAATATCAAACCATGATAAGTGCTGTGGTAAGTTGTCTAACTTATACAAGTGCGCTGTTTTTATGCGATATAGTGCTTCTGTCCACCACCCTCATCTAAGCGCATGTCCTCTGTCACTGACGCTCCTGCTCTCTACAGACGAAACACCCTGTTACAAGCACATGCCTTCCTGCTATGTTACTGCCCTGACTCAGTTAGCTTTCGTAATTTTTATTGGTTTCCTAGCACAGATTGGTTAGTGTTTCTGAATTATCAAGTGTTTTTTGCACAATAGACTTTACAACATTACTCCGGACACGTACTTATATTCGTAAGAGGTCACACCAGTTTTCACACATATTATTGATCTCTATACAATTATTTGGACACGTACCATGGAAATAAGACAGAATGACTTAGGGAATCGTACCGAGTACAAATAGAGAAATAATATTTTTTTTAAAAAAAATGATGAGCTATTCTCGATATGCATGATCAAATTTTCGCACTAGGCAATTTCGACATAAAATTCGGAAACCTAAATACGAGGGTCATTTCAAAAGTCTTGCACAGCGCATGCGCGATCGTTTGAGTGGTGTGATCAAGTTCAATTTTATGTCAGTTGTGAAACAGATTATGAGCTTGACGGTTTCATCTGTGTTTGCTGGTTCGCATGGCTCTATTGTAAGAAATTCAGTGCTAAAATGGAAGATGAACCAGGCTCAGGTCGGATTAAACATAGTGACCAGCGTTCGTATATCAAAATCGAAACTCTACATGGAAAGAATCCAAATGAAATTTACAATGCCTTGCGAAAATTTTGGGGAAATAGTGTAGTGGACTGTAGCACTGTATTACAGTGGTCAGCTCGTTTCCCTGAAGGTCGTGTAAGCACTGCGGACAACCCAAGATGTGGAAGACTATTAATCGTAACAGATCATACATCTGAGATTATGGTGGATGACATTTTGAGAGAGGATCGACGAAAAATGTGTGAGGAAATTGCGTTTGAAGCCAGAATGTCTGTCACTTTAGTTTACAGAATCATTACTAAAAAGTTAAAAATGAGAAAAATCGCTGCCAGATGGGTTCCACATGATCTGAGAAAGGGCAGAAAGCATGTCGCTAAAGAGCCAAAGAACAATTGCTTCAACGTTACCGAACAGAAGGAGATCATTTTCAACGAAGGATTGTTGCAATTGATGGAACCTGGACACGAGATTTTGAACCAGAACTGAAGTCTCAGTCATCACAATGGAAATGTTCCGACTCTCCACAAGTATAGATGGGAAAGACTTCCCTACCCACCATATAGTCCTGATTTGAGCCCACCGGACTTTGATTTGTTTCCCAAATTGAAGGAACCACTCCGTGGAGAAAGTTTCAATAGAATTAACGAAGCTTCCATTGAGGTGACCCGAGTGATCAAACAGGTCAACAATGAAGGTGCCCCATCCGGAATACAGAATTTACCAAAACATGGAGAAGCTGTTATGAGCAAGAATGGAGTGAAGGTATTTTGTACAATAAGTAATTTGCTTTCATTAAATTTTTCAGTGTGCAGAGCTTTAAAAATGACTCTTGTGTTATAGAAATTGTCCCTTTTCTTCCCCTTTTCTTCCACTTTTTAAAGGATATTCAGTTTTTACAGTGTTAAATTTACATATAAGCTAAACAAACTATAGCTTAGCACCTCACTATTTTAAGGAGCACTCCAAAAAAGCGTAAAACAAAAAACTGGATGTAGAGTTCCAAAATACTAGGTATAAGAGAAAACAAATGAAATAAAATCTACATACAGCAACAGTGTTTTGTGTTGTGTAAGAACCTATGATTTAAGTAATGGGTCCGCGTCTGTCAGCCGGCGTCCTTAAATGTCACTAGTTTGTTCTTTTCTGCATATAGGGTAGTTACATTCAGTTGGACAAATATAAGGTCTTATTGTCTTCAGGAGATTAAGTTCTCATGAAACCTAAATCCGGTTCTGGGTTTGCTATGAGATAATATACTGTTTCATATCCCTACACATAGAAAAATCCGTTCTCCGGACAGCGGTATATTACACAAATATACGGTATCCTCTTGCTTACTATAGAAATCAGTACGGAGCATACGTTATCCGTATGCTACATAGGCACTGTCCTTAGATATTACATTATGCTGTTGCAGGATGTCTGACATCTAACAGCTTTCCGTATATCACATGCATATACTTATATTACCTTCGTCAGCTATATGTTACATACGTTCTTTTGTATGTGAGATCCTGATCGCCTATGTTGTTTCATACGGAAAGTACGTATAGATGGAACACTTATACAGGAAGTATTATAAAACATGCGTTTCCAGTTATACGTCTGCTGTACGTTAAGTCCAATAACTACAGGAATTACGCATGTAACCTATCTTTTTAAGTATGCCACCTACATTTTTTTCTCAGTGTAACATCTGGGATGCTTGAGGTTTTAATTCTTGGCCAAAAATCTTCATTAGAGGTTTGTACTAGAAGAAATCCTTTGTTTTTGTAACAAAGAAAGTATTTTCTTCGAACTTCACTTTTTTTTTTAGATATTTTCGTGTGTTTTGACGATTGAGTCTTTCCTAATATGCTCTAAAATGTACTACATTAAGAAAACTTCTCTGTACAACGTTCAATAAATTTAATTCTTATAATTTCAGTTTAGACTTTTACTGTCTTTTCTTAAAAATTAGAAATGAAATAAAATGCAAAAAAGAGTCTCTGATAACTTAATACTTAGAATCATTATGTTTGGATACTTTAAAAAAGAAGACAGACACGAAACATATCATTCAGAAAGTACTCATACAGCATGAAAAATGTCACTTAACTTGAGTTTATACAAATAGCATTCCAACTTGTACTCCACATAAAGAAGCTAGTTTTGTATACTGTAATCTTTTATAAATAAATATTGAAACTGATGGTGGTGGGAGATTTCTACAACTTCCGGTTTTAGTAGAGAGTTAATGATGGAGGTTAAATGTATTCTTTCTACTCTAAAATTACATCAGTAATGTAGTAGGTGAAGCAATTTAGCACACAGAGTTGGGTTTTCTTCTGATATATTTTCATTATAAAAGTCCTTATTATACACGATATAACACCAAGACGCTATAAGTGTGGCCCTAAGACCTATACGAAGTTCTCAATGTAGTTTGGGTAAATAGGTGTCCCTAGGCCCAGGTATCCAAGGGAAGGATTCCCACATAGCTCCAGGCAAGCTAAATAGAAGTAGTTTAGGAATTCTCAATGACCCACAAGTAAACAAAGAGAGGTTTTTTGTACCGCAGAGCTTCACGGAAGCTGAAGCAGACAGGGAAATCAAAGAGTTCCAGACAAGCTAGGTGATTGCTCTCAGGATCTCTCACAACTCTAAGTAAGTTAAGAGAGTGGTTCCGTTTCCACAGATCTCCAGGCAAGCTAGATGAGTAGAGCAACTCAGTGCTCCAGGCAAGCTAGAAGGCTTGGGTTAGATTAGATCTCTCAGAGCTCCAGGCAAGCTAAAAGAGTTGAGTTGACCAGGAAAGCGTATGTCGCTGGAGACCTTACATGGTATTTTATACCCTCTTTTGGACAGCGGTGGTGCTAGTATCCCTCTTCTGTCACATGACTTCATGATGATGATAATTCCTGTTGTATGTTTCCTATAGTAGCTGTAGTAACAGAATACATGGTTTTGTTTATAGATAAGAGGCACGTGTTGTGTTTACAAATATAGAACACATGTAGGATATTACAGTACGCTTAAGAGATTATAGGAAATTGCTTCTCAGTATCTTTTCCAGTTTTTGCTCTACAGTGATCAACATTGTAACTTCAAATGGATGGTTTCTTCCTCTGAATGGTTTACGTTCCTCAACGAACGAGATTTCTAATCTTTGGCTCTCCTCATTCTGATTACAATTGATGGTATATTAATCAAAAACTTGAGAGTTTTCTTTCTCTCGAACAGACGTACACAACACTTTGTCAACGCTTTCGAAAACATACGTCATCATGATTAAGCGACTCTGAAAATAGAAGGATGATCTCAATTAAACCGATATACAGTATATGGTCTGGGTATGTCCACTTCAACATAAATACACCAATTTTAATATTTTTTTCTTCAAATACTGTACCTTGTCAGTGGTCCAATTCATTTAAGATTTCATGGTAATCTTTGGGGCTAGACAATGAAACACCTCAAAGGATGCTGGTTTCAGCCAAGTAACATGTTTATAGGCAACCATACTTCCTTTGGCATGATTGTGGTTGCATAACAGTACAGGGGGTGTTCAGAAAAATTTCGTACGGTACGTTACTTTTTCATAGTACATCATACTGTACCTAATGCTTGTAACCAAATGCTTGTTCTCCGCCATGCGCATAAATCTCAAAGAGAAATAAACGAGTTAAAAAATATATGGGGTTACCAAGCTTGTTAGAGGTGGCCAACAGATGAACAGGTGAGCTCAACGCATCAAAGCTTCCAAGAACGAGATTATGTATCGGAAAGCCACGACTTAAAAGTGAAATCCAATTACAATTGTAGTTTGTACCCGTAGCAGTTCAGCTAAATGGCAGTCTGGGGGCTTTATGACACAGATTGCATCTACAAGAACATTTGGGGGAGTGTAACATTTTGAGAAAGGTACATTTGTGATAGAATGTCAAATTTGGGGGAAGAATGTTGAATTTGGGAAGGAGAAAGAAAAATTTGGAGAAAGAATTTTATATGCGCCCAGGCCTTTCGGGAGATGCCACGCTTGGCTCAATCCCCTTGTGACCAACTTCACTTGACATTTTTCAGTGGTTTGTTAGTATATTTAAACTCGACTTAGCAAGCTCAAAAATATCTCACCCTCCTATCGTAGTATTCTGGCTATGGCGTACGTATTCTCGAAAATACGTATTCTCACATTGAAACGAGACCATACCGCACAGAAAACACACATATTAGGCACTTGTCCACGGAAGATATGATGTAACAGTAGAGGAGTATTTATGTACCAAATCTTTATTTGATTTAATATGCATGCACCAATGCAGGGGTGGCCAACATTTTTAGGATTGAGGTAATCTTCCCATTCCAGAAATCACTTTCGGTCTACTTATTTATTCACTAACCTATCCTAGGAAATCAAAAATAACACAATGGTCAATATAGACAACATGACACAGACCACTGCGACATACGTCTTATGACTTGTTGATCGACATTTTGGCCATCCCTGTATAATACATAGATACATACTATACAACGAATACTAATATACCCTATTTGTAGGCTCGTAGCTAGCTCAAAAGTGTAGGGAGTCGGTCCGGTAAAAGTTAGGGAAACCCGATCCAACCGTATTACAGTTCATCGCCATATATTTCATTTGGAAGCCTAGCGTGAAAATTTTAAAGGGGTCAGAAAAAATTTATAGGGGCCCGGCCCCCTACATCCCCGGTGGATACGGGCCTGCCTGTATGTACGTTAGCAAAAGCAGGTACTTCAACAGCAAAAAGATCCTCACTGACTTTTACATTGCTTTAAAGAATTTAATGCTCTTTTAAACTTACATATTTGTATTACATTTGCTATAGTTTGAAAAAATGAAATGAAATCTTTAAGTTTTACGTCCCATGGTTATTCCGGTTAGGCTAAAGGAGACGGTGATGATGAGAGATGAGTGAAATGGTAAAATGAAGAAAGTGGGAGGAAACGGGAGAACCCCGAGAAAACCCACGAGCACGGTGTTTGTCCACCACAAAGTCTACATGGAGCGAGCGGGGATCGAACCAGGAACCCCAAGCACCGGAGGTGAACTCTCTACCACTGAGCCACCGGGCCCCCTTTGCTATACTTTGAGTCGGTGCCTAAGTTCGTAACGTTTTATTTACTAGTTGGTACCAATGCGTTGACAAGTTTCTTTTTTGTCACGTTTTTCATTGTTATTTGCTTAGTTTGCTGGGTGTTATTTGTGCAAACAGAGTGTATTCAAATTCTACCCTCATCCTGTATATTTGACAGTTGAAACAACATGTAGTGTCAAGTGGACAATGTTAAACATTTCCACAACATGCTGCTCTTTGATTTTCAAACAGGATCAAACCGGAACAGTTCGTGCTGTGTATGGAGTTAATGACAAATCTGAAAGCATGAGAAGGAAATTGTTTCCTCGATTCTGGAAAAATAATTTGACTTATCTGATGTTCCACGGTCAGGACGACCAGTAGTGTACGCAGAAATTTCTCAAGGAGAGGGGGGGGGGGGACGTTCAACCTTCCAAGTTAATATAATTTCAGTTGTTTATAATACATATCTTAATATGACAAATGTTTATTTTTGCCTATTATCTTGTTCAAATAGCAGGTTATAACCCCGAAACTCGCTACATGCGTATGCCACTAAGGACGACCTTCAGACCATGATGAAGATAGTTTATGTGAGAAATATGATACCTCATAGCACAACGCAGAAAGAGGCACAAGATTTGAATTTTTATCACTCAACTATTGTGTGTGATTTACATTCTATGAGTAAAGTGTAAGAATTTCGTATATGAATACCACATGTGTTAAATGACGCAAAAGTGCGTGAATAAAGATACGTTGAATTACAAAACGTTATGAATTTACTATTATTATCTTCCTTAATGATTTTTGAACCTCGTGGGAGAACCCCATGAGATGATGAAACGGAAATAAAACAAAGTTGTTCATTTAACAGTGCTCACCCTTCTACCGACAGATACCCTACCGCTCCATCACTGTGGATTAGTGAGAACGAAAACATATACAGTGCAATCGAAGAGTCCATCGAGTCAATTATTTCAGTTTTTACAGGCGAAGTGCAATCGAAGCGTCCATCGGGTCACTTATTTCAGTTTCTACAGGCAAAGTGCAATCGAAGTGTCCATCAAGTCATTTATTTCAGTTTCTACAGGCAAAGTGCAATCGAAGCGCCCCCAAGTCATGTATTTATGTTTCTGTAGGCAACGTGCAATCAAAGCGCCTACCAAGTTATGTAGTTTAGTTTCTCCTGGCAAAATGCAATCGAAGTGTCCATCAAGCCATGTATTTTAGTTTCTTGAGGCAAAACACAATCGACACACTCACTAAGTCATGTACTTAAGTTTCTCCAGGCAAACTGCTATCGAAGCACCCACCAAATCACGTATTTCAAGTTTCTCTGGACAAAGTACAATCGAAGCACCCATGCAAAATTCATTTCAAATGTCCACCAAATCAGTTTCTCCAGGCAAGTACAATAGAAGTGCTCACCAAGTCATGTATTTCAGTTTCTCCAGACAAAATGTCATAATACAGCTGCAATTCAATATCAAATGACTATGGATTACGGCGGGAATTTCGCAAGTGATGATTGTGCACACGGCTGCACAAAGAGTTTGAAGATGAATTTACCACGTGCAAGACGAGGGCGGTCAAGTATGCTAATCTATGGAGGCAAATATCCTTGCTAAACGCAAGAATAATGTGATTAGTGAACTGAATTCATGAACTGTCTATAGGTTTCTTGAAATTTCAAGATCAGCGCCCGAAGTAATAGAATTACATCACATAACTCACATTTCGCGCAAACTCCAATATTGCAATATTTATATTTGAAAGCTCGCTACTTCACAACGGTTAATCAGTAGTCTGTTTATCGGTGTGCAGCGGTTGGAGAAATCCAATGAACAGTCTTAACCCTGTTTCATCACCTTAAGTGGTTCTTCTCTGGCGGAGGTTGAAAACAATTGTCCCCGTAGAATTTTAATGTAATTTTTTGAACGTGAATATCAATATGGATATATAATTTGTGTGTGTGTGGCTGACTCTTTATGCAGCCCGCTTTTCACATATTTATTTCAGGTTGCCTAATATTTTGATAAATCTAGCATTTTATTTCCTTTTGAATTTCATCTTCCTTCTTGAATCTGTCATTTGCTCTTTAGGCTAAAGAAGACGAAGAGAAATGAATGTTGGTAACAAAACAAATTATAGCAAGTAAATAAATAATTTCCATGCACTAAGCGGGATTCGAACCCGCTACTGATAACTCTTGCAATATCTTAGACTTCTCGAAGTATATCAGTCAACTAAAACTGAAAATGAACTTTTGTAGACAGTAAAAAGATTGACGCTCTAGAAGTTTCGATTTCGCCCCGTAAATGGCAACGACTGAAGGATATCTATTGCCATCTAACGGCGTGGTGTGTAACTTCTATTAGCTCTGTTTCGATTGTAAAAAGTGGGTATGGTAGTCACCGTTAAACTCACCGTTTTGCATGTGATCTATGAAGAAGATAATTTATTGATTCCATAAACGAACTTTTCCAAGACAATTTCTCTAGGTATCTATTGCAAAAACATAATTCAGAAATTTTATTTCATTAAAGAGTATAGAGCGTGTAGCCTCGCTAAAAAAAGAAATAAATCCGGTCACCCACCCATCTTGGAAAAGCCCTTATTCCTACCTACAATCGTAGCCACGGTGGCTCAGTGGTAGAGCGCTTGCCTCTGGTGCGTGGGGTCTGGTTCGATCCCCGGCCAAGTAAGTTTGTGGTGGACAACATCGTGTCCGTAGATTCTCTCGGTGTATTCCCGTTTGCCTCTACTTTCTCATTCCACCAATTCTTCCATTATCATGCACTTCTCTTAATCACAATCTCTCTTAGCTTAAAGGGCATAATTGTTAGGGACAGCCAGAACCAGTTCCTGGTGGAACCTGTTTACGACGTTGAATGAATCCGGTTCCGGAACCGGGTTTTTGGATCCAAGTCTGGAACTGGTTTTGAATTTATGTACGATGTTTCGTAAGTAGAAACGTGTGAACGTAATCGATCAGGTATTTTTTTGTGTGTAAGTTACAACTGATTGTATTTTTCGCAAACGAGTTCTGGAACAAATGGTGTAATATAAAATCACTACTGAAAATAAATAGCTCGAACTCATTCCATCTTTCACTACTCAAGTTGCGTTTACTTTTCCTGTGTGTATTTAAGTATTTCCGATGAAAAATCACCACAATAATGTATCTATGGACAATTTCAATTCCCTGCAAATTATAAATACAGTGCAATACAAAAGGCAAAATTACAGCTACAGAAAAAACTAGCTATTTTTTGTTCTCATACTGTACTAAACTTGAGTATTTGTGCATCCCAACAAATATTTTTACACACAAACATGTACCTATTCACAAACACGTATATCTAAAAAAAAATGTAAAACCTTTCTGACATAAAATTCGCCTTCTGCTGATTGCTTTGCTATATTGCCATATCTTTTAACACACATATGAGTTAGGGATGGCCGAAAACGGTTCCTAGTGGAACCGGTATTCGGCGCTGAACGGATCCGGTTCAAGAAAATTAGGTTCCGGAACCTGGTTTTCGGATTTAGGTCTGGAACCGGTTTTAAAAACCCTATCTCCAAGAACCGGTTTCACGCGGAACTGAAACTTTGTGGCCACCCCTAGTAATTGTAGGACGTTGAAATGAAATATTTCATTCACTTCCTACTTACAGTTGGAATTAAATCATAAAAATATTTATTTCCTTTGAATTATTAAGGTCTTCCTTTTAAGCGTTTGAATTTTCTGTATGACCCTTCTAAAATAAAGTGCTAAACACCAATATTTGTTAAACAAAACTGTACGTACATTACAATCCTATAAGCTGTACTTAAGTCATCATATAACATATATTTGCGTGTAAGATTTAAAAGAAAAAAAGTAGCATTTCATAAACAACAATATGACATTTTACAAAATATGAAGCTTGAAAATCTGTCTCGTTATTAAGATAATAATTCATCAGAGACTATGGTAAAAGATTATCTAGTGTTATGAGTAAAATACCTTTGTGTTAGGCGAGATATTAGAAATATCCTTTCGTTAATAATCTTACCTTTCAACTGTGTTATATTAAGCTTTAAGTTAGAAATCCGTTAGTGTATACCTGATTTCTTTTTCAATTATTTGAAACAATTTATGACGCGTGTACAAAGCCGACAATTCGTCACTTAATCCAGAATGACAAACATGTTAAGTCTCCCCCACTCCAAAAAATAATAATAAAATAAAATAAAATAAACTGTTGGTAGTGCTGGCGCGTACCACTTTCACAAGTTGACAGGTACTTACTCATTACTTCAGGTCTAGCGCACGGGATAAGCTTTTTAAAACCTTCCGCAACGTTCAATGACAAATTCACACAGGTAATTCTGGCCACTTTTAATGGCCCGTAAATCTATTGGGACATTGGATGTGACGAGGAATGGCCATGAAATGGGAGGAGAGAGGGTTTGCTTTTATCCTGGCCAATAAACGACTAAGCAAATAGATTATTGTGGTCAACGGTGTGGTAAGTGCACAGAAATTTACCATTTGTTTTGCCACGTATTTGTGTGTGTATGTGTGTGTGTGTAGTGGAATCTATATAAATTTTCGTTAAGGTAAATCTGCATAGTATTAACATCATATGCTAAGATTACAGGAAAATCTGTCTATATTTACTTTTTTTGTTATAATACAGATTGCTTAATTCAACATGCAAAAATACAGTCTACATAATCATACGATTTCCAAAATCAATGTTTAAGAAAAATAATAATTTAATGTTTTCTATCGAAATTCTCAGCAGATAGGTGTTCTCATATTGTGGTGTTCTCTGGGTGCATAGCCAAAATAATTTATTTTCTTTTTAATGTTACTTAGATTTTGTAATAATTCTCACTGCTGGCCCGCTAACGGCTAGCGTATGTACACTCGTGTCCAAAATTATTGTCGCATGTCTATAAATATGTTGTTCTAGGAATATAATTTGATAACGAATTCGCCCGGTACTTCTTATAATGTTAGGATGTGTATAATCGGCAAAGACACGTATGTGGAAAATTTCATGTCAAAAGAGAAGTAAATAAGAACATTCCCACAACAAGAGACTTATAGATATGCGACAATCATTTTGGACATGAGTGTACTTCTGGCGAATGAGGTTCGAAGTTCGGTGGAAAAGCATTGAAAGCACTTCAGTGTAATATAGGTCCTGTACCTTCAGTAATATAGGAAATTCAGTGGACCTATTTTAAAATGTAAGTCCTGTATAACTTCGCTCTTGACAAGAAAAATAAATACAGACCATTCTAATAACAATTCTACTAAAGCTTCTGGTAATACTGTTATTTAACAATAATGGAATTAGAGCATCCAATTAGTAAATATCCACTTGAAAAAGAAAGTGGTACTTCAGACAGATTCAGGGAAAAAAATTATAACATGTATTCAAATAGAATTCAAAGCAAGACAGAAACAATACTTTTTCTCCTGGGCTTATGAAACTATGTAAATGTCAGTTTCCTGGCAGTTCAATGTTTTTTTTAACTTTTTTAATAAAAAAAATAATCACGTATCAGATATACTAAAATACAACGGTAGATGTACAAAATTTATCTATATATTAAAATGTTACATTTATTTATTTGTGGTCAAGAGAGGTTTGTCTCTAATCCTTTCGACAATGAGTCCTCCAAAACCACAAGTGCTAGAAACGTGTCATTTCCGCTGGTCGATTCCAAATTTTCGCAGTCCAGTTCAAATAGAATATTTAAAAATCATGGCCATTATTTCTTTATTACAGTTTTAGGGGCACGCTGGAAGTGTTGAAATTTTTAAAATGTAAAGCATCATATCCTACGAATTATGCATTCCAACACCACATATTTGTACAGTGGTTGTATATCTCTCTGGCTTTTCTTTCATGGCCAAATGATAATGAAAAACGAAGGCTAACCATTTCCCCAATCTAAGATGAATCTTTATTGTCTGGAGTGTTTTGCCCAATGAACACCATATATAACTGACATTATAATTAATATTGTGTGCAATACTTGCTTATTATATACTGCATGCATGCAAATGAACTGCATGCAAATAAAACTCTGATCATACATGAATTAGAAACTCCAACCGGAAGTAAGCTCAAATCTTGAAAACGGTGCGAGATGTTGAAAACTAATCGAGAAAAATCTCCCCTTTATGGTACCCTTTGCCGATTTTTATCAAGATGCCTTTCGCTCCTGTCTGTAAAAGGACATGTACATATGTTGTGAGTAATGACAAGGAGATTCATGCTCATATGTGAACGATGTGCTGTGTAGAGACCACAAGTTCAGCTAGTAGTAATTAAATATTTAAATACTAAATTTGAAGATGAGTACATTATTTATTGGTATTTTTGGGTAAAATTGCTGCAATATTGCCTCAAATATTTTATTTTTCGTTTACAAGGAAACAAATAAAATATATTAATAATGATGAAAGAAGAAAATCAGCAAAAAAAGGATATATTATAGGATGTTTGAAATTCGTTAGTAGTTTTTTTTTTTTTTTTTTTTTTTTTGTACAGTGCAGTTTGAAATAGTGTTCCAGGCCAAAAACGATTACAATTTCACCTTTAAGTATAAGGAAATTAATGTTACTCTTTTAGGTTCGCCACTCGCACAAAATAACTGACACACACACACACACACACATATATGTAAGACCCGATTTAGATATAGCAGAAACGGCAGAAAAGGAGTTTTTTGTCTTCTGGAATTGATTGAATATCCCAGGAACAGATTTCATATCTTCTGCTACTTTAACATTCAAACCGAAAATTATGAAAATTAATCATTTCCATTTTCAAAGTTGATAGTTAGACAGTAGAGACCTGCACGGGCCGAATTTTTCGCTCCGAGCCCCATCCAGCCCGAATGTACCTAGGTCCGGCCCAGCCCGGGCCCGAAAAGTTTTGGAGATTTTCGGAACGAGCCCGGCCTGGACCGATAAGTTTTTTTTAAAATTCTTGGCGGAAGCCCGCACCGGGCCCGATAAATTTAAAAAGTTTTTGGCCCGATAATTTTTTTTTAATTTAGCACGAGACCCAATCTTTCTCAAAATTTAGTATTAAACTTGACCAAATCCTCAGAAAAATTTTCTAAACTCTGGTTCACAACCTGACGCTTGCCTCCCGAATAATACCTTTGTCTCCTAGAACTTTGCATATCATCGAGAGAACAAAAACTCCCATTTTCTGTAAGAAAAATCTAACTTGAAGATAGCAGTATTGTTTAGCGATAGGCAAAACTTTCCCACCCCTTCTTGTCATATTTTGGGTTCAGTGAAGGTCAAGGTCAGAGCTCAATTTACCCGCAATGCCTGCAATCCAGTTCCCTATAGTGAAAAGGGAGCCGCTAAGCAACACAAACTGTAAATAGCTATTGCACTCTTTGTAACATTTTTCACGGGCACACTTCTTCAACGTTTGGCTTTATTCCAATTATCGTTTAATGAAAGTCAATAATTATTAAAGAATTGCAATTAATCGGCCCCAGCCCGGCCCGACCTGAAGAGAAATCAGTGCCAGCCTGCCCAAGCCCAGCCCGGCCCAAAGAAGTAACAGAATCGGTCCGCCCAAGTCCGGCCCGTGCAGGTCTCTATTATACAGTACAAATGTTATTAGGTAGTGTACCTGAAATGAAAATGAAATCTTTCAGTTTAATGTTCCATTATTATGTCCTTTACGCTAAGGGAGACGGATGTTTAAGGCAAGTGAATGATAATGGAAAAATTGGTGGAATGAGAATGTGGAAAGAAAGAGGGAGTATCCCGAGAAAACCTGCGAACACGATGTTGTTCAACCACAAACTTAGGTTTCAAGGATCGAACCAGAGATTTTCACGCTACAGAGATAAGTCAACTACCACTGAGTCATCTTGTCCCTTAGATGGTGTACAGTGAAACCTCCCTTAACGGACACCTCTCAATAACGGACACCTCTATAATACGGACAGATTTTTTTGTCCCGGCAAAAATATGTTCCCTTATGGAACCAAACCCTCCCTTTTACGGACACTCTCAGATACGGACGCGGACAGTCCTTCTTTCCCCCAGACGTTTTAATAACCTCTTCATAACGGACAGGAATTATTCTCGGTTCTGCGATATATTATTCCTCACAAGCGTATCTATCATGAGTCTAGACCTGGTGAACCATCAAACAGAACAGCTTCAAGCTGAACTCGAAATTCTTTGTTTCCTGCACGCAATAAACCGCTTTCTGGTGGAAATCCTAGAAAAACTTTAATAAGCAAAAACACTCATGCAGGATCAGTCGCATGGCCAAGAATTCTAAGCGAAAGATCGTCCTTTCCCTAACTAATTTAGTCCTTTTTCCTCTGGACCTTGCATCTTTCCCGACAATTTCATAGATTTTTTTCCGAGAAAATCATAGTTGGTGAGTTTGTTGTTCACATTTTCAGTATTTAATAATAATGTTGCATGCTCTTATTGCTTTTAGTATAGGACGTATGTGAATTAATGGATTTTTTTACAGAGTGATAACATGTACTTAAGAAAATTACTATATATGCATTATCTTTTGCAGTATACGAATATGGTGAGGACGGGGCAGATGGACGGTGGGGGCAGACGGACAGGAGTTAAGAAATATAGTAATAGGAAATATGCTAACCTGGCAACAGTGAGTTGAGTCGTGTGTGGTGTTTGGTTATAGTTCGTGCTTCACATCGCAGGAGTAGGATTCACTGAATATCGTATGTGTACAGCACTATTGCAAAGAAATTGGCACAATTACACGGAGGCAAGTGTCCCAAAACGTGATTTCTAAAAACTCGACTTCAGAAATTAAATATTTGACAAGGAAGGAAAGTTGCAAAACATTCGCGGGAGGAGAAGCAGACAATAGATGGATAGTCACACGCACCACTAGAGTAAATGAATGTTGCGTGCCATCTATTGAGTAGGGTCAGAAATATTTGAAACCAATGTGTGTGCGGGGCAGACGGACACGCAATTAGCGGGGCAAACGGACAGTGACATAAATGGTTAGTATGAAATAGAAAAACAATATTTCTGTGTATGTATATTACTTAAGAGGTTTCTTACTAGTACTACCATTTCTTCCAAAGATGGTACGTTATCGATCTCGTACAATACACAGATGCAAATAGGAAAATGAGTCCATAGCCGCTGCTGTTAGAGCCGTACGTGAAGACAAGATGCCTTTGTCAACGGCAGCGACAGCTTTCAATGTCCCTCGTAATACACTACGACGAGCGTTATGTCATCGCACATAATTCGAAAGTTTGGAAATCATACAACATTCTCAGCACAGCAGAAAATGAATTAGAAAAGCATCTATCTACTTGCCTTGGACGAAATGGGATTTGGGCTAACTCTACGCGAATTACGAAAGTTGGCGTACAACCTTGCTGTTGAGAACAAATACAAACACATATTCAATAATGATGCAAAAATGGCTGGTAAAGATTCGGAGCATAGTTTCATACAACGTCACAAGACACTTAGTGCGCTTGTAGCGCAATCATTTTCCTATGCTACAGCTAGAAGTTTAACTCGTGGAAACGATATCTCGAGGGAGAAGATTGGGTAATGTGTACAGGTTGTTTTTTCTGGTTCCATGTGAAATGCGATCCAAATGGTCGTGATGAATACTTTATACGCATTCATTGTAACAGTGTTAGTGATTTATAAACTGTAACTGTAACTGTCCGTTTGCCCCACTATTTTTGTCCTTCTGCCCCACCCCATGGGGCATATGGACATCTTGCACCCTTGTATACTAATTGTTCAATATATCCTTGACTAATTGACAAACTGATTTCTTTGTTATACTTTTACTTTGTACAAAGCATACTGGTTTGTAAGAAATATCTTGAGTTCTCTTCGGTCATTCGTATTCATACAAGCAACAGAAAACTGCTTAGCATGTCCGTTTGCCCCGTCTTTACCATATATTAACACATCCCCCAGCAATAATATTACTTAACAGAAATGAATTTCTCCTTCATCCCTCTCAGTAATTCAAATATGTACTAAATAGAGTATTTTCATATTGAATTTTACGTATTTATGCGCATACATAATGTATTTCCTATATATTACTGCATACAATTACTGTTGCGAGAAATTAAATTTCTGTAACCTCCCTGTAACGGACACCTCTCATTAACGGACAAAGATTCATGTCCCATTGATGTCCGTTATTGAGAGGTTTCACTGTACTATGAAGAATAATTATCGAAAGTTAGTCACGTTTTATTGTGCAGGGAGCGAGGATAATTGAAATTTTCTCCACCCAATCTCGTACTCTCAGGCTAAAATAACCAGCCTGTAATGTTGTTGGAGGGCCTAAACTTGAAAAGCTAATATTGCTTACTTCATACCTGCTGCATCATAAAATGCTTGCATTCATTCCAATTTGAAGCGGAAGTAGGGTAACTATTATAGAAATTTATATTCCTTTAACTTACCGTCCTACGATTATGCCCTTTAGGGTAAGGGAGACGTATGATGAAAGCAAGTGGATGATGATGAAGATTTGGTGGAGTGAGAATGGGAAAAAACCGGAATAGCCCAAGAAAACCAACGAATAAGATGTCCATCACAAACTTACTTGGTTGGGGATGGAACAAAGGACCCTACGCACCAGAGGTAACCACTCTACTATTCATCATCGTGCTCCCCAGATTTTAGGATCAATATTAACAGACGAAAATCATATTCATGAAGAAATTAAATGTCGACTAAAAGCAGGGAATTCGTGTTACTATTCGGTTCAAAATCTCATGTCGTCGCGAATTCTGTCGAGGAATTTGAAGCTTAAAATATATAAAACGATAATCATGCCTGTTGTTCTGTATGGTTGTGAAACATGGTCGCTTACTCTGAGGGAAGAACATAGACTGAAAGTATTTGAGAACAGGATCCTGAGAAGAATATTCGGACCCAAGAGGAACGAGAATGGGGAATGGCGGAAGCTTCATAACGAGGAACTACATAGTTTATACGGTTTACCCAACATTGTTAGGGTCGTCAAGTCTAGGAGGCTTAGGTGGGCAGGTCATGTAGCTAGAATGGAAGAGAGTAGAAACGCTTTCAAAGTCTTGACTGGTAGACCCATAGGAAAACGACCATTAGGAAGAACTAGGCGCAGATGGGAGGACAATATTAAGATGGATCTCGCAGAGATAGGAATACAAAGTAGAAACTGGATGGAATTAGCTAAGGATAGAAGTCAGTGGAGAGCTTTTGTGAACGCGGCACTGAACCTCCGGGTTCCATAGGCCATAGAGTTAGTTAGTTAGTTAGTTAGCTCCCCAGATTTATGTAGCGTCATAGTTTCTTAATTAACATCAAAGTTGGATGTATTAGTAGATTTCTACCACTTCCGATTCCAGTAGAGAGATTTCTAGAGTGGAGATAGAATATCATATTGGAGTACTTAATTAACTGCAAAAAACCGTTCCTTGCTATCTATTACATTTTTACACTATAACGATCGATTCTAAAACTAAAATTGGTTCATATCTGCTTCTTCCGGCTTTACTAGATTAATGAGATGCTGTATATTATTGGAACGCTTAACCTATTGCAGAAAACGGCTTCTAGCTATATATTGCCGTTTTGGCTCGATAGCGACCAATGTAAAAAAACGGAAATAGTAGATTTATACCATCTGGTTTTAGTACAGGATTAAAGATGGAGATATGAAGTGTATTCTTGGGACGCTTAATCTATTGCAGCAAATTGCTTTTCGCTATCTAGACTGTTTTTACCCTATAGTGATCACCAAGAAAACTGTAAATGATTATTACTCCCCACTTCAGATTTGCATATCGGCTACAACAAGGAATTTGAATTTCTAACTTTTGACCGTCCATAGCCAAACCAAATTTGGTAGTTATCCATCAATCAGTTTTTTTTTCAGACGAACAGACATATGAAGTCTAATTGTTAGCAAACCTTTTAAGTTTCCAAAAGAAATTTAACTGCATTACACAAAATAGCAAACTGTCAGAGACGTCATTTTCATTGTAGTGATGAGTAAGTGCTCTCACGTTAGAAATTAATGGAATTTCATACTTTCACGTTCATTTTTCCGGTTGAAAGGTGGGAATTTCAGCGTTAGAGAAGCTGAATGAGACTATAGGAGAACTGCTTGAATTAACAGATTGTCTTCTTTAACTTCAAGAATGTTCTTCCTGGACTGTGGTACTAACACCGATTCCTCATAGCATATTTACAGGACATCAATTATTAAGTATCTTGCCTTTGACAGGTCCTGGGACTAATGAGATGTTTTTCCTTGATTTTAATTTTGGACCTGGAAATGTTTCTTCCAAGTTTCTCGATTTTCAGCTTCCTTTTTTAACTCCCAATTTTTTTTCTCTTTCTCAAATCATCGATCACTTGTGTTCTTCTTCTTCCTATTCTTCACTTTCCTTCCATCTTTCCTTCTATGGCAGTATGAAGAACACAATTTCTTCGAGAGATGTATCCAATCCAATTGGCCTTTCTACGAAGGATGGTGGCTAGAAGCGTCCTCTTCTCTCCTACCCATTTCAAAATATCTTCGTTTGTAATTCTTTCTGTCCATTTTATTTTCTCCATTTTCGTCCAACACTACATTTCGAAGCTCTCTTAATATTTGTTCTGTAACTTCCGTACTGTTCAAGTCTCTGAACCATAAAGTCCAATACTCCATATAAGATTATAGCACTTGACCAATTTCTTCCTTAGTCAAATACTAAGGCTGCTAGTTAAAAATGACCTTTTGTTGCTGAATGTTTCTTTGGCTATGGAAATTCTCGACCTGATCTGTTTAGTGCAGTACGCTTCTTTCTGAAAATACTTCCCAGATAATTGAAACGATCGACCTCTTCAAATACTGTTTTTCCTACTCTTACCTGTAAGGGCATATTTCTACGGGATTTTCTTATGACTTTCGATTTTCGTGGACATAAAGTAGAAGCCCTATAAGTCCCATATATCTGCCAAGACATTTAGATTTGCAGTATAAACTTTAAACACAAAAATGTCCATTGGAATCGCACTGAATTTCTATGGAATATGTCTGTTGCGGAAATATATTAAGATGTTCAAAACTCATCCTGAGATTATCCTACAAAAATTCCAGAAATGTCTGACAGGAATCCCGCAGAAATTGCATTTTTCCGGGACATAAATGGAAATCTAAATTTCCGCAAAATATTCTAGGGACGTCCCGTGAGCATTCCAGTGTTAAAAAAATTAATGCCTCTTGGATGTCTAAGTCATGTCTCTGTTCTTTGTAAGTTAATCGTTTTTGTTTTAGTTCTTGTGAGAAAACCGAGGTTACGAAGAAGAACAGCTGGTATACATATGGACTTCGAACCAAATTACAACATCAGTTAGTTTTCGAATATATTACTATTAACGTACTACCTCCCAAAAATTGTTATGTTTTCATCTAACTATCTGGTCTCCAAATGAGAGCTGGAATAGAGACCTTGGTTACTAGTGTTGACTTCAGCGCACTGGGAGTTTTTGTAAAAGTGAACCCTATAGTTCCCTTTCGTATATTTCTTGATTATTTCAATAAGGATACTCCCGTGAAAGTACCTAATTAACATTTTCGCCTTTTATCTTTGATCATTCGCTGGCTAAATACCAATTTACCTTCAGTGTGTTTTATTTGGTAGCACGTTATCATTAAAAAAAAAGACAGAACCTGGAGGTAAGATACAAAAGGAGTTAATTGCATTTTTGTAATTAAGAAGAGAATTTGAAACGATGGGGAGAAATAAATAGACGAACATTTTGTAATTAATTGTCCCCATTTCCTTTGAAAATGATTAATAAAGCTATCTTCTAAAGAATCCTGAAGAAGTAGCTTTATTTTCGAGTAAGAGCACGGTCGTTTTCCAATATAGGAAATTATAGTTCTTAATTTGTTCCAGTTTAGGTCTTAACAAAACTAATATTGGGTCTAGAAAAAATTCGTCTTACACCAGCAGCGGCAATAAAGCATTTGCATCCATTCTTCAGGAATAAAAAAAATACAAATTTCCATTCCCTAACATAATCTCTTTTTATTTATGATGGAAGATCCATACACTGCAATCGTACTCTATTTGGGAATTTAAAAAATTGATATAATTTCTTATGTTTTGAAAATATCAACTAACTTAGCTAAGTACGAGCATAAAGAATGTTACACTTTAAAGAAAAAACATATCCCAAAAATTTGAATAATTCTTTCTGTAGGAATTTCAGATTTCTTCAAGACGAGAGACTTCAAATGGACGTGAGGGAATGAAAGTGTACTGCGAAAATGCTGACAATCCAGGTTGAGCGCGAAAACAAATGCTTTGAGAGAGGGTAATTTGTAACTCCGGGTGGACCTCCTTCACCCTGGGCCACCTCCAGAAATCATCACTACTTTTTTCCTTATTTTGCCTATTCACATTGAGAGTAATTTTCGATTTTTTTCTTTTTGTAAAACTAACATTTATAGCCTACGAATACACATGTAATCAAAATAGGTTATTCAAAAAAAATGCAAAATTAAAACGTTTTTATTTTGTACCAAAAGAACTTAGATGCCTCTTTTATAGGGATCTGATATTCTACCTTTAGTTAAGGTATTAAACTAAACTACTGAATAACGAAACAACTTTAAAAAATTAAAACAAAAACTTAGAGTGAAAATAACTGACTCAAAAAAATGCACTAAAAAGCAGAAAATAAAACTTTAAAAGTATGAAACGATTTTAAAATGGCACTAAAATAAAAAAAAAATATTTAGTAAAAGCGCTAAAAGCAAACAATAATAACAGTAACGCATTTAAAAGCAGAAAATAATTTATTACCGTTATCTATTAAAATTTTTATTGTCGTACTAAGTCAAATATATTAATAACTCATGAAATAATTTTATATTAGACATTAATTTATTCGGTTTCACACGATTTCAAAAACTTTTGTAGATAATAGTATATTATTTTAATTATTTTTTGCCTTTTAGTGCTTTTTTGAAAGGTGTTTCTAGTTTCTTTTTAAGAACAAGTCTTAATTTTTGTATGTATACATTCTCTCGTTTTATTCACTAAACTTACAAGGGACTTTGTTTTGGTGTCATACGAAATGTGGAACGAGACTATGGTCAATTGATTTGTATTAGTGAACAAGAAATTCCATAGGCGGGAAAAACCCTCGATCGAAACCGTTCCATACTTATGGGCGAGTAAGGGAACTGGGAAAAAATATGGTGCGAGGTCGATGAAAATATGCGTATAAGCACAACAATGTGACATTATATTCAACAATACTCTGACAAGTGAGGGCAGAGGCGTAGCACATAACAACACAGGAGGGACGGGTAAGCACAAGTAAAAATGGTCATATAATTGAGGAAAACGGAGAAGCAAGACGTCATGAGAATGGTACAGCAATAATACTTGGTCAAGTAAGCAATCACAAACTATAAAACATTCTGTAGACGACACCGTGAAGCAGAAATGGAAGAAAAAAGTTATGGAGGGGATTCTTCGTAGGATCCGGACCCTCTCCCTTCGTACCGTCTGATGTGTATAAACTGTTGTATACATTTAGGCATTCGTTTTCACATGTTTACGATGATGATGATGATGACATAAAAGTAAGACAATATATGCCCCTGTGTGAATGCACTGCTAAGTCCAATACATTACTGTACATTGAAGGATCAGTTCAGGCCTTTGTCCCCTTGCTTTTCTATCTCCACCCATGTTCTTGACCATGTCTATGATATATTACTATGCTATTCCCCCCAAGTCCGGCTCGTATGTGTTCATACCTTCTATGGAACTTTTCCCCTACGCTTACTCCACGCTTACTAGCCCCCTCCTCTGTCATTAGGTGCTACGCCTCTGCCCTCACTTGTCAGAGTATTGTCGAATGCAATGTTAGATTGTAATATAAAAAAATGAAATATTTGAGTTTTACGTCCCACGGTTATGCCGGTTAGGCTAAAGGAGACGGTGATGATGAGTAATGAATGAAATGGTGGAATGAAGAAAGTGGGAGGAAACGGGAGAACCCCGAGAAAACCCACGCACACGGTGTTTGTCCACCACAAAGTTCACTTGGCGGGGGCTGGGATCGAACCCGGGACCCCTAGCACCAGAGGTGAACGCTCTACCACTGAGCCACCGCGGCCCAGATTGTAATATATATTTAGCTGCGCTTCTATGCATATTTTCATCGAACTCGCTCCATATTTCGTCTCATATTCCACAACGTGTTGTGTTAAAAGTGCCTCTGCTCCTGCTCATAAGTACTGAACGGTTGCGATTATAACGATAACTGTTTCTTTTTATATACTTAAATTTGAGCTGAAACACTTATTACAATTACAAATATCAATATCCAATATCCCAAAGTTCTTTTTTTCACTTAGATATATTCATCTCAGGTAAGTAAACAGAGACAAATGAAAAAGGGAGAAAAATGGAGGCCTTGAAAGTAAAACGTAGACGAATTAACCAGTGTTCAGAAGATACTGTCAACGATGGTGGATCGGTGGGTCGGAAGTGGCTCACAGTAGGTTGCAGTGGGTCACGTCCTGTTGACTCGCGACTTGACTCTCAAATCTTGACCCGATCCACTGACCCACTCCATCTTTGGCACTATCCACTAGATCACCTAGATAATGTAATCAAAATCGAATGTAAATAAGATTTTCCATTGATTGCAATGTTAGCTTTAGACCCTTCTAACTCCTATACCTTGTGATCAGACTTTGTATTTTCACAAATCAAGATTACTACTTTACAAATATATATACATACCATGTCTAGCTCCCCGATTGTTCGGTGAGAACATTTACCTGTGAGACCTTGTAGTACTTTAGACGCTGAACTTTCTTGCCTATCATGCACCTTAAGCATTGATTTTTCCGACATACTGCAACAAATGATACCGTACGAAAAGCATTGCATTTCCTCGTCTCCTCGATTTGGGTGATTTTTGGATATGTTGTAGCTGGGAACCCCTTGGTCAATTGTTAAATGGGACCAACTCTCTGGCCAACCTTGTGACCACCAAAGGTAACACTGGTTCAAACGCAATACAGCAAATAGTTTTGTGCTATACTGGGCTACGGCAAATGAGGATAGTCCACGTAACGGTGTGACTTTAGTGGCCTCTGGAGGTCACAGGGTTGGTCATAGGGAGTTGGCTCCATATCAACAATGACCAGGCGGTCCTCAGGTACAACATACCCCCCCCCCCCAAGAAAAATCACTCAAATCGTACAGACAAGGAAATGCAATGCTTTTTGTACTGCTTTTGGATATTTGTTAGACACTTCAAACAGTAAACATAGACACAAAAATCAGTAAAACAGTCTCTTTTGTTCTTTAAATATGTATGCCCAAGATGTTTCTCGCAGTGGGTGACGAATTACAGAAAAGGTGGGTGGTATTCTGCCAAAATTGAGCAAGACCAGGATGTAAACAGTCATCACGTCGCCAAGGACCTAAATATCCATCACTAGTGTTAAATTATTTCATCATTAGTGAGCAGTGACGTATTTAGAGGAGCTATAGGGCTCAAGACCCCCCTGAAATAAATTTATTAATTTTTCGCATTCCACGTACATCAATCATCCTTCTAACCATTCCTAATAATTTAATTGACTTTCTATTTTCTTACGCTCTTTGTTCAGAAATAATACCGTATTGTCAAATTTCATTCCATATAAGAACTGCGTTCTTTTTTTTTATCTTTCGTTGATTCTATTTTTCCGTTTCTTTTTGTTAGTTGTTTCTTTCTTTCATTTTTCCTATCATACTTTTGACCGTTAATAGTTGTGATTCAAATTGGCCATCGTCAGTAACACCAAAACTAAGAGAAACTGATAAGCGAAAGTGGTGTTCCACATCAATCTGCACAGATATCAACTTAACGGGACGTATGTTATTATAGCAAATTAATATTCACATCGTTTAAATGTAAATGTTTGAATTATAGAAAATCAGGAGGGGGAATTAGCATCCCGGGAAATTATGTAGGCTAAGAGGACGCTTCCTTTTTCTTCTATGAATAGAATAAAAGGTTAGATTCACTGCTAAATTTTTGTGCGTATCATACCACACAAGATTTACCAGTCTGTAATTCTTGCCATTAAAGCTTCAATTTGTGCATAAATTAAAATATATTTTATTCTCAAACTCAAGTGGGCAATATTGCTCCCCCTGCTTATCCTTGTTGTACATAGACTCTTCCGAAACAAAATCCTAAATACGCCACTGCGAGTGGGGATAGCTGTTTAAAAATTGGTTGTGCTCTTTGGTTGTATGAAATCTGCATTATTTTGTCAAGTTCCTGGTTGCAGAATATTTAGAATATATTTTATATATTAGGAGTTGCAGGAATTATTTGATATTTAAAAAAGTATGTAAATCTGTATATATAAACCCTCCTTGGAATTGCTTATCCAATTGGACAAAACCACATCGAAATATTACCAATCGTTTTCGATATAATCCTATACAACCAGGGCCGAATTTAGGGGGTGCACCGGAGCACGTGTACCCCCTACCCCTCTGTTCTGAAAATATACTATCTAGAGTGAGAAACTGGCAATGGAAATAGCAATACTTTCCTAAAATTACATATCATGTTTCTGTTTCGGGCTTAAAAGAAAGCGGTTTTGCTAAACACAATAGTTTAAGTGAGTTCCTCATACACATTACAGATGCCTAAAGGCATTTAAAAAAAATTAAATTTGATTCAAATGTACTGATAGTTATTGTTGCACCCCCTCCTCAGAAAATCCTGGACCCGGTCCTGTATACAACCATATATATATATTCACATATACTTGTCAAACTATTTTCCTCCTTTTCTTAAGTAGATTTAAAATAAAGCGATCTATTTAAAGAATTTACCAGGTTAAAAATAAGATACATTTTAAAAATAAATGGAATATATTTACTAAAGACGAAGGTTGAAGCATGTACAGATATTTTGCCGAATACATTATAAGCTTCTATTGTCCTTGATAATGGATTGGATGTCACTTCCTTACAAATACAGAAAAGTTAGTATTAATTGCATCAAGATGATCTAACTCCCTCATGGCTACGCGGTTAGCGTATGCGCCTTTGGTGTGGGAGACCCGGGTTCGATTCCCGACGGCAGTGATCTAAATGAGGGGGAAAACAGGACTTGTGCTCCGGACGCCGGATTGGGGGCGCAAAACTGGGCAAAATATTTGTTTTCACTATAAGACAACGAAAGGAGTTTTAGCAAACTAAAGATCAGAAAACATTACCTCAAAAACTTAACAGGACACCAACGACTCACCAACCTTAGGATCATATCCATAGAGCATAAGTTAGCTTCAAAGCTCTCTTTCGAGGGCCATCTTTAAAAAGCCCGCAAAGTTAATTTTTAGTTCGAGCCATTTGTATTTTCATTTAAGTGTCCGAGTATAATACTCGAGACAACAGCTTGATTGTTTGTCATAATGAAATATTCTAAAGCAACAGACTGTTGATTCATTCTACACATATGTACATCCCGATACAATTCCTTAAATACTGTGATTTGCAGTTATTATAATAAAACCATAAGACTATGTCAAGCGTGCTACTCTCAGATTATTTGGTAGTCAAATACTAATTAGTTTGGTGTTTTATCTTGTACTAAAAATAAAATACGTACTGCAATTTTGAAGTCATGCTTTACCGCTTAAAAAAATGGAACAGAAGAATTAACTACTGTGTGATACCAATATCAGTTATAGTAGCGGAGCGTTTTGGTTTGGATTAGTCAGTGGGAGGCGCTAAGACGAGTTCTTGCCCCTGCCAACAACTAGCCTAGTTGTATCGCTGCTCGATGCAACAAGCGGTTCGGATCACATCTTAAGCTGTAGATACACGAGTCGTTTAGACTTTCTACCGAAATGGACGCTAATTTCAAAATCAGATCAAATTAGGATGATCTAAGTTTTAATTTTATTAAGATGATCTAAGTTTTAATTTTATTAAGATTATCTAAGTTTTAATTTTATTAAGATGATCTAAGTTTTAATTTTATTAAGATGATCTAAGTTCTAATTTTATTAAGATTATCTAAGTTTTAATTTTATTAAGATGATCTAAGTTTTAATTTTATTAAGATGATCTAAGTTTTAATTTTATTAAGATGATCTAAGTTTTAATTTTATTAAGATGATCTAAGTTTTAATTTTATTAAGATTATCTAAGTCGGGAACCTTTTTGCTTGAGTTGAGTTGACTTGATTTTGGAGTTTAACGTCCCTTTCAGCAGCGAGGCTAAATGAGATGGAGCCTACTGATTAACGTGGAATCCAAACCACATGAGATCCCGCCAGGGATTGAATCCGGGTCTCCTACGCCAAAGGCGAGTACGCTAACCGTTTAGCCACGAAGCTGGTCTTTTTTGTTTGTTTGTGTGTTTTTTGCTAGAATTCCTCTTTTCTCCTATCATGCAGACGATTATTACATTTAATACTTGATGATTAATTTCTTGCACCAAATATTAAACTCCGGTTTGCATTAAATTCGCAGTAACGAAACAAAAAATGATTATACTACTGTACTTGGGTTAATACTTGCGTATGGATGAATTAAGACCTTGTACCGTGAAAAACAAGACTTCCTATATGTTGAAACCATCTAATTATATAAACTGAGCATCTGGACCAGAAATTAAAATGTGTTAATATCGTGAAAAAGGATAATGGTTAAAAAATTTTAGAAAAACTGGAGAGCACAAAACTTTAATAAAAATTTGAAAGTAAACAAGTGATGTGTCGAAGTGAAGATTAAAATATAGAAAGTTACAGATGTTTATTTCTAGTGAAAAAGATAAAATAGTGCGCGCACACACACACACACACACTGGCACATCAATTGGTGTTTCTATATTTCCTTTTTGTCATCAGGCGTTCGCACTACAGAAAAGATTCTTACAGTAAATATTTCAAACCAGAATGGAAAACGGAAATATCTTTGTCTGTTTTTAGTTTCATCCCTTATTCTCATTGTAACTTTTTTCATATATATATATATATATATATATATATATATATATATATATATATATATATATATATATATATATATAATGTGTGTGTGTGTGTGTTCAAGTTGTAATGTTTTCGAGATAGAATAAAATGAGAGAAGATGAGCATGAGCTTGTCTAACCCCCTCTCCTTATAAGACTAAAGGCAAGGGTATGCAATGTAACATGTGCATCTTTCATGCTGTCTGTACATTGGAATTGGGACTGGAAATTTGCCAAAGAAAGACAAAAAAAATACATATAATAGTGAGTGAGGAAAACAGTGGAAGAGTTTTTTTTTTCGCTTGGCAGGGAAATGAAGGGGTAGGCACAGAAAATGCTTTGGTAAGGGCTGCCTCACTGCACCCCTACCACCAACCACTACTATTACTTGCAACATGCGCAGCGAAAAATAGAAAGCCAAGAAGAAGAAGAAAGAAACGAAATAAGAATCATGATGAAAAGAGAGAGAGAGAAAATGTGCGGTTTGTACTTATTTGCTCCCAAAATACCTCTTGAAAAGTTGCAAAAGAATTTCACAATAACAGCCCGTTGCTGTCTTCTTGGACAGAATTAATTACCAAAGTTTTCTTGGAAAATGGAGAATTGAACCTTAAAAAAAGAGAAAAGAAAGAAACATTCACAATATTCCTTTCTCCTGCCGACTTTCTTAGCTATTTCTTTCTCTCTTTCTTTATTCCAGTGGGAAAGATGAATTGTCATTTCTACAAAATTTTTTAAAAAGAAAAATAATAAGAAAGACAAAAAAGTAGGGACAGAGAGAGAAAATTGTAACAAGCTGACTGTTACGGCGAGAAGATTCTATTTTCATTCCTCCTCTCGAAAATATAAAAGCGTATAATATACTTCATTGCATATTTCTAAGACTACATTTGCCTGTTACTTAGGCATTCAGCATTTTGCATTTGTTTGTTTAGTTGCATAACATTCAGGACATATTTTCTTGATTTAATGAACGGAACATACTGGTATTTGTATAATTAATATTAGTTTCTTTTTTTTCCAAAATATGCCGATGGTCTGCTGTAATACCACAATTTTAATAAAAGGAAGGTAGAATACTCACGTCTTTGTATATCAATAAAGAAACTAGGTTTCTAGAAATGAAATAGTTTCATGATAAAACATATTCTATGAAGAATTGTAATGTAATCTATATTTATAGAAATGAAAGTGGCCATATTTGTGACTTTATATATCTTGAACCTCTCAACCGATCTCTACCAAATTTTCAACATAGAGGAAGTTGAGCCTCGAATGGTTTCTACGGTTTCACTTTGATGATACAACGTAGCGGAAGGATAAGATACATAAACATGAATAAAACTTAATATTTCTTGATCCAAGCGACCTATCTCTATCAAATGTGTCAGATAGATGAGGTTCAGGACTGGGTCGGTTTTTTATCATTTTACTTTGACAGTGCAACTTTGGGGAGGGGGGGAAGATATTTAAAAATGATCGAGAATGACCAATATTGGAGTCGAACTCATAGTTTTTGAGGTAGTTGAGACGAACAGTGACATTTCCGATGTAGTTTAAATCCAAATTCAGCCTTTTATATCCAAAATGAAACGTATTCTTCTCATGCGAAGAACTGGTATTCTGCTAGTATTTAATAATTATCATTGTTCATATCAAAATAAATCGTTATGTTTCAATTCAACTTTTAACGTTTAGTCTTCGATCAATACTGAAACCAGAAACCAGTGAACCTTCGTTAGGCACTTTCGGTTTTATTAAAGAGTTAAAGATTGATATGAATTGTATTTTTCAGCCGCCTAATAGATTGCAACAAACTGCTTATCGCTACCTATTACCGTTTTTGCTTATAGTGATCAACGTTAAAACCAGAAATGCTTTATTTCTACCACTTTTAGACTAGTGTGCAGGCTAGAATTAGATTAACAGCTTCATAAAAATACTCCATATGTATGACTATGTTTCGTCATTCCCAGGTCTGCTTAAGTCATACCGGGTTATAAGCCTGATTGCTTCCAGGTCACGAAGTTCTTAACCAGTTTCATAATTGTTTCATGTTTGTTTCCCAATACCAGGTATAATACAACATTGGTTCCTATCCCAACGAGTAACAACTGATTTTGATCTGATATTTTTTTAAAAAAACAGGCTTCAATTACCGACGGGAACTCATGTGGTTCGGAACCTACATTAAGCTGTAGATCGACTCCTCATATGGCCTCGCTGCTAAACAGGACGCTAAACTTAAATCAACTACAACAATAACTAAAAAGGGATATTCTAGAAGGTGCTCTGCAGACCAATTTCTTCATAATGAAATTTTATTTGTATCAAACGGAACCAACGCCTATGTTAAAGAACAAAGATTCTGTAAAAACCTTCCAGATATTCACTAATCTTTAAAAAAAAGTTTGATGTAAGGGATTCTATCAACAATAGGTTTCAAGAATCATAGTAAGCCAGTTTGGACATTATCAAGTTTGATCAGTTGCTACATTTGCTAACGAAAATTGACGTTACTTTTTTCTTTAAATATATGCAAGGGAAAAATAGGTTTTGACCTCACATTGACATGTAGCAATAATGTAATTAGTTATGTTGAATTATGAACAAAGATGTGATGGTATTGTTACTTTTATCAATTCGTAAAGATAATATTGTAGCAACGGTGAGCTTCTTAAAGTTTAAAGGTCTTAAAATATTCCAGACTCTGCCAAGAATCGAATTCAAGATGTATATTTCAAGGTGAAATAACACGTATCTATTATAAAAACCTGTGTTCTAGCATACAAGGAAGAATATTTTTGCTTTCACTTGCACTCCATTGCAGTTTATTTTAGTGTATAAACAAGATGCGGATCTAGAAAGTAAAAACTGGGGTAACAGCCAGAACCCAGGCTACAATAGGTATATGATGAGTTTATTATGAACTTTCAAAAATATATAAATAATAGCTTAAACTTTTTCGTTACTTAAAAATATTGGGGGTCTAGGCCCCTGGCTCCGGGTTAGATCCGCCACTGGTATAGACTACTGCTTACTTTATCATACAATTGTTCATAATGTTTGTCACATAATCTTCGACATTTTCAAGTATAACTGTATTCATTTTTATTTATTTATTTATTTATTGAGATGCGAGCTCCCTCGTGGATAAGCGCTTTGTGTGCGCGCCTTTGTAGTGAGAGCCATGGGTTTAATTCCTAGCTGGAGCTCATGTGGTTTGGATCCCAAATTAGTCTGTAGGACCACGTTTCACATAGCCTCGCTTCTTCAACGAATGCTACATCCTCATCAATAAATTAACTATTGCCTACTTGCAGGGGTAAAAGTGGATCTGAAAATGTAGGAGGACGCATGACGTTATACCGTTCCCCCTGCCTATCTTTGCCCATTATAATTTTAATGGATAGTGGGGAAACGTCACGGATATTTTCATGAAGCAGGGGTCGGCGTCTCCCCGCGTTCCCCCTCACTTTTATCCCTGCCTACTTGTATCGTTGCATCGAAAACTTGTGTTAAACAAACCGAGTTACTGGCTTCAGAGGTTGAGTAAAGTTAGTTAATACTCAAATACTCTGATATAGACTATCTGTGATTTATCATTTTTGTTATTATTTCCTTACTAATAAAATTCCAGACAGAACCGAAAGAGGTTCTTTATAGGAACACAATATCTTGGAAAGGAACTTGAATCATTAGTTGAACACTCAATTTCATCTTTTATGGCATGGAAATCATGGGTTTGATTCAATGTAAGAATGCATGTTGTTTAGATTCTACATCAGACAATAGATTCCATGTGAACATCTTTACTGATCACTGGCAAACTTTCTGCTCGTGTATGCCCACGTTTGATTCCTGGAATATTTGTTTCAGATTCAAACCATGGGTAGTAGATTGGGGTTCACATTAAACAACATTTATTTATTATTTTATACTTTATTTGTTTCATTACAATTAATAGATTGGTATCTGTTCAGTAGGTCCCTATTTCCGTTTCATACAGTCTCGGTGCTGAAGGGGAAAGCTTAACGCTAACTTAATCAGAAAATATGTTTACGTTTGATGCAGTTTTCGTAATGATTCTTTGTAAAAGTGTTGCAAAGAACATTTAGAATCTTTACGAACTAAATATGAATGCGTATTTATTTCATTTAACATAAAGAAAATATTTAAAAAGTGTAACTTCATAAAGCAAATAAGTTGAACAATAGAAAATAGTCATAAATAACAAAGAAAAGGTTTTTCCATCTTTTGCAGACATTCTATTTGATTTAATGTTTTTTTTTTTTTTTCATTCGTTAGTTAACTACTAGATATGCGACATCTTGGTATCGCAAATACTAAAATATGTTTTGATCAGTGTGGAGGGTGTAAGTTTATAATAAAAGACCATTATTTTACTTATGATTTCTTAGGTTTAAACAAGATCGAACATAGACGAGTAAAGGGCGCGGGTGGGACACAATCGGGAAATCTTGGACTTAAATTCTGACGGCACGCATCTTGGACAGCTTTCTTCAGTCTCACAGGGTAGAGATCTGCACGGGCTCGGGTCTACAAAGCATATATCTCTTCGGGCCCGGGCCGGCCTCGGGCCGTAAATTTTTACATATACAACCATATTTCTCAGGCCTTTTCGGGCCTAACTCTGTAAATATGCTGCACAACTATATTTATAGCACTGTTCTTTCTGGAGAACTTTTAAAGCACAACTGCAAAATTAAAGCTCTATTTGCTGTAAATAAAAATACGATTTTGCGTTAATTATTAAGTTTCTGTAATTCCGGCTCATTTGATTATTTGTTTGAATCTGCTGTAATATGTGATGAGACATGAATTTTGACCTATGACCCAGAAAGTAAGCGCCAGCCGATTCAGTGGAAGTCTCCAGGATCCCCAAGACCCAAAAAAGCACGCATGTCAAAATCAAAATTCAAGGCAATGTTAATTGTATTCTTCGACATTAATGGAATTGTAATGATTGAGTGGGTTCCCAATGGTCAAAATGTTAATCAATACTACTACATTGAACTACTAAAAAGACTTCGTGAAAAAATAAGGAAAAAAGGCCACAGTTGTGGAGTGATGAATGGCTGTTGCACCAGGGTAATGCACCTGTTCACACGACCCTAACTGTCAATCAGTTTCTGACTAGCAAACATATTACTGTGATGGGGCATTCTTCTTATTCATCTGATTTGCCTCCATGCTATTTTCTTTTATTTCCTAAAGTTAAATCTTGCTTAAAGGCAGTATATTTTATCTCAGTTGAAGAAGTTAAGGCAAAGGAAGGAGGCAGGCAGGCCTTCCAAAAACCTCGCTCCAGAATTGTTATCAGCACTGGCAGCAACGAATGCAGAAGTGTGAGAATGCTCAAGGGGACTATTTTGAAGGTGATAATGTCACGGAGGACTGTTTCTGAAAGTACAATGATTTAATGGACCAGTCTCGGTATTTTCGTGTGTCTGTGTGTGTGTATCTGTCTTTGTGGGGCCTCGGGACCAGATGAGAGGACCGAGAGTTCCCAAATTTTGGTCACCGGTACCTCGGTCCAGGCCCCAGACCAAGACGAAGCCTTTTTAAAGAAATCGAACCAGGGGGGTCTCAGGGGAGTCGTTTATCGGGACATGTAAAGGTAGTGGAAAATGACCGATATTAGTGTCAAATTCATTGTTTTCGCGGTTGCCTAGATAAATGGTGAAACTCCAATCGTATTAACTTCCAAATTCACCCCATTCAGTTGCAGGCTGGGGTCACGGGGAGATATTGAGACATGTAAAAATAACCCACAATGACCAATATTAGTGTCAAACCCATAGTTTTTGCGGTCGCTGAGATCAATGGAGAAATTCTCACAAGCGTTGACTTCCAAATACAGCTTCCAAACCAAGAATGTATATTTTCACGTCGTCTAATATAAATAAAATATAGAGTTTGTTTGTGTGTCTGTGTGTATAGGTGTGTGTGTGTTTGTCTCTGTGTCTGTGTCTGTGTGGAGCCTGGGGATCAGATGAGTTGGCCAAGAGTTATCAAATTTTGGTCACCGGTACCTTAGTCCAGGCCCCAGACCAAGACGAAGCCATTTTTAAAAATTAGAACCAGGGAGGTCTCAGGGGGATCGTTTCCCGGAACATGTATAGGTAGTAGAAAATGACCGATATTAGTGTCAAATTCATAGTTTTTGCGGTCTCCTAGATCAATGGTAAAACTCAGATCGCTCCAAATCCACCCCATTCGGTTGCAGGCTGGGGTCACGGGGGGATAACTGGGACATGTAAAAATAATCCAAAATGACCGATATTAGTGCCAAATCCATAGTTTTCGCGGTCCCTGAGATCCCTGAGATACTCCCGCAGACGTTGAATTCCAAATAGGTCCCCATCGGTTGAAAGCGAGAGGCGTTTCTTTTACAAAATTGGAATCAGGGGGTCTCAGGGGGCGTTCACCGGGATATGTAAAAATAGTAGAAAATGACCGATAATTTTTCTCTCGTTGTTCAGTTTGTTTACATAGATATTTTATCTGACAAATGCAAAGAATGGGTATTTTAGCTAGTATATATATATAGGGTGTTTCAAAACAACACCGACGACGTTTGGAATTCCTCACACCAACATAAGACAAAAAGTATAGACCAAACTGGGTGCACAAATACTTCCTTTGGGAGTTACAGGCTGCTGAAAACATGAAAAAAATGGAACTTTAAAGGTCCGTAACTGAAAAACTATGGGACCTACCGTTGTCGGGTCAAGACTTTACTAAGCAACTAATATGTGTTCTTTCCAAAAATGTATGTTTCAGAATCCTAAGGTACTCAAGCAACAAATTTTAAATAGGCAGATTGATAACGGGCATATAATTTGAAGTACCGTACTCACCAACTACCTCTATAAAAATTGTTGAGGAAGTAGCATAGGGTTCTGAAACATGGATATTTGAATAGGACACATATCAGTTCCTAAGTAAAATCTACGGTAAGCCCCATAGGTTTGGAGCTATATACCTTTAAAGTTCATTTTTTTTTCGTTTTCGGCAGCCTATAATTCCGAAAGGTTGAATTTGTGAACCCAGGTTGGTCTATACTTTTGGTCTTGTCTTGGTGACAGGAATCACCTCCCAAACGTTGTCGGTGTTGTTTTAAAACACCCTGTATATATATATATATATATATATATATATATATATATATATATATATATATATATATATATATATATATATATATAGATAGATAGATAGATAGATAGATAGATAGATAGATAGATAGATAGATAGATATATGCATTTTCCCCATCTATGGAGTTCATTTTAAAGAGACTTAGTTCATGATGGTAAAGAGAAATACTGATTTAATTAATTAAGATTTTCTTGGAAATCGCTGAGGCAATTTTCTACATATTTCATTAGTGACTATTTCATTAACACTCTTACAATATAACATTAGCTTTTCCAAAACATTACTCTTTTGCTTCTTTGTACGAGAAAATATTGGATCTTTCAAGGTATGTCTTCCACGAGCACAACAGGTGTTCCGTGTGGTTCTTTCTGGAATTAAGAATCTCATAACCTTCCAAAGCATACGACGAAAGAAGAAAATAATAAAAATGTATTAACGTTCACAAATTAATTTTGCAGATATAACGAAATAGCAAGGATATTCACCAAAATTCTCAGAATTTTGGGAGGAGATTAATTCTCGACTTTCAACGCTACGAACTACGTTTTCGTTCATTAATCAACATTATTTGCATACTGAAAAGTTGTACGATATGGGAGTGAAAAATCAATTCGCTAAAATGTGCAGGAAGTCATCCATTATTGTTAATATTCCGAACTATGTTAGTAATAAGTGTCGGAAACCTTAGAAGACGGCTATTTGCACTGTCCTTCCACTATCTGTCTGTCTATCTGTGGACAGGTATAAGAGTAAATGCGGTATTTAAAAACCCTATGAAGAAACAATTTTGCAATTGATCGTCTCATGATTACGTCCGTTAGCTAGTTATCAAACTAGAAAGAGTTGAGTTCGGTAGATTTGAACATCCCGTTCAGCAGTGAGGCTAAATGAGACGCGGATCTACTGGTCAACTTGGAATTCGAACTATATGAGCTCCTACCGGGAATCAAACCCGGGTCTCCCACACCAAAGCCACGTAAGCTAACCGCTTAGGCACGAATGAGCACTGTAAGGAGTTGAAAGAAGACATTTTTTGTTTCAAACTTTTTCTCCGCAGAACAAAAATTGGTAATAGGAAGCGACAAGCGGTTTTCTGTAATCAATTAAACGTCTCAAGGAAACACATCGTCACTATCCGCAATACTCTACCGGAAGTGATCGAAATTAGTCATTTTCGGTTTTAAAGTTTCTCGCCGTAGAAGAAAAGTGGTACTTGAAAGCGACAAGCGGTTTCCTGTAACCGATTAAGCGTCTCCAGGAAATGCAAACACATTATCACCATCCACAATGCTCTACCAAAACCGGAAGTGGTTGAAATTCCCATTTTCGGTTTTAAAAGTTTTGTACTGCAGAACAAAAATAGTAATAGACAGTGACAAACAGTTTCTTGTAATTGATTAAGCGTCTCAAGGAAACACATCGCTACCTTCCGCAATACTCCACCAAAACCGGAAATATTTGAAATTTAGTTCTTCCTCCAAGGTTCAATACTGATTTTCATAGAACATAAATGGTGAAAAAATATCGAGAAGTGTTTTTTTGGCAATCGATTCAGCGTCCCAAGAATATATTTCATGTCCTAGGTAAACCCTATATTTAAACCGAAAGTGGTAGAAATAAACCATTTCCGGTTTCAATGTTCATCGCTACAGAACAAAAACGGTAATAGATAGCGAGAAGCATTCTTTCGAAATACGGTTCAGCGTTTCAAGAGAATATAACGTCACCAGCTGCAACGCTCTATCGAAATCGAAAATGGTTAAATTTTACTAGTACTTCTGGTTTCAATGCTGATTTTAATAGAGCAAAAACGGTAATTGACACTAAGAAACGGTTTCTTGCAATCGTTTTCGCTTCCACGAGTAGGTTCTATCTCTTTCGTTGACTCTCTATTCAAATCGGAAGTTGTAGACATCAATCATTTCATCTATGTTGAAACTTTGAACGAGATCAGTCGGATGGTTCAGGAGTTATTAAGTTTTATTTATTTTATATACACTTCCCCCTGCCCCTTCCCTACGTTGTACCGTCAAAGTGAATTGATAAAAACATTACTAGGTCCGTCGGCCGGGTGGTTCGAGAGTTATTAAGTCACCAACATAGCGACTCTTTTATATATATATAAGATATATGAGATATATATAATAATGGCGTGTTATTTTCCCAGTAGAGATATTAGAGTAATGCTGGAATATATTCTTGAGACATTTAATTGATTCCAGAAAACCGCTTTTTACTATATACTCCCGTTTCTAGCCCGTAACAATCAACGTCAAAACAGAAAACGATTGATTTTTGCCACTTCCGGTTTGAACAGGGGATTCGGAGAGAAGATGGTACCTATTCTTAAAACGCTAAACCGATTAAAAAGAAAAAAATCTATCTTTTTTGCTCTATGTAGATCAATGTTGAAACCGGAAGTTCTAGTGGATTTCTATCACTTCCGGTTTTAGTATATACTTACGAGTGGAGTTAAAATGTATTACTGAGACACTTAATCAATAGCAGGAAATTCCATTTTGCTATTTATTACTATTCTTGCTCTATAGTGATCAATGATGAATGAGAATTAGAATTACTAAATCTTGTTTCTGAGAAAAGTGCACAGATAAGATACGGTTTGTAAAATCTAAGAAAGTGTTTTTGAAAGCGCACAGTTAAGAAACGGGTTGTCAAATCTAAGATAATGTTTTTAAAAATGTACAGATAAGGAACTGTTTGTCAAATCTAAGATAATGTTTTTAAAAGTGTACAGATAAGGAACTGTTTGTCAAATCTAAGAATGTGTTTTTAAAAGTGCACTATTAAGAAACAGTTTGTCAAATCTAAGAATGTGTTTTTAAAAGTGCACAGATAAGAAATGGTTTGTCAAACTAAGATAATGTTTTTAAAAGTGTACAAATAAGGAACGGTTTGTCAAATCTAAGAATGTGTTTTTAAAAGTGCACTATTAAGAAACAGTTTGTCAAATCTAAGCATGTGTTTTTAAAAGTGCACAGATAACAGACGGTTCGAAAAATCTAAGATAATGTTTTTAAAAGTCTACAGATAAGGATCGGTTTATTAAATCTAAGATAATGTTTTTAAAAGTGCACAGTTAAGAAACGGTTTGTCAAATCTAAGAAGTTGTTTTTGAAAGTGCACAGATATGAAACGGTTTGTCAAATCTAAGAAAGCGCTTTTAAAAGTGCCCAGATAAGAGAAACGGTTTCTCATATCTAAAAAAGTGTTTTTAAAAGCGTACAGATAAGAATAGGTTTGTCTAATCTAAGAAAGTATTTTTTAAAAGTGCACAGATAAGAAAAGGTTTGTCAAATCTAAGAAAATGTTTGTAAAAGTGCACATACAGGAAACGGAAATGAATGATTTGTACCATCTGTCATGGGTAGATCACTTCCATCAATGGAATCTATTCATAACTTCTCTCTATAGACTCTCTACAGCTTGGCCAAAATTAATGTTGGTCCATCAAAGTACGTAGTTCTGGAAATGTTTTGTCATCCGGACGGGCAGATAGACAAGATAAATGCATGAAGGTTTCTTTTTTTAAAAAATGCTTAAAAATCAATCCGTAACTATTTAACTAATCAATTTGCCCTCAATCGGAATCACATTTTTTGTGATCGAAAACAAAACATTAAGTAACTAAGCAGGGGCGGATCCAGGATATGATCAAGGGAGGGCTAAACCATATTTTGCCGTTTTATCCAGTGTAAATCAGGTTTGAAGCCCATTTTATCCAGTGTATACCTGAGCGTCAAGGGGGGGGGGGCTATAGCCCCTATAGCCCTCCCCTTGGATCCGCCGCTGTAACTAGGCAATAATAACCTATGGGAAAACTTGATAGAAAGTGCTCATTCTAAAATCATTCACGGCAGTTCACTTCATATAAGTTTTCCCATAAATTTGTTTCATTTGCATTTAGTTAAGTTTTCCAGTAGTGTAATTCGTATTCAAGCTTAATATTCTAACTGAACAAAAAAACTAAAAGCAAACTTAACGTTTTGAAAATACAAGATTATAAATTAAAATGATAACTTTTTTTTGGCAAAAAGGAAAATATTTTGAAATGCATAAATTCGTGAGACAATCATGAGACAATGAAATACTATCACGGTTTCGGGATTTGTATATTGAAATATTGCCGTTTCGTGCATGTATGTGTGTGTTCGAGTTGAGCATAAAGAAGGAAAAAAAAACGTTCCCTCTCCTCTGCAAGTACGAAAATCCGCACAAAGGCCTGATGTTGTAATTAGTAATTATATTCACGTTTCAAGATCCTCGTTGCAACGACCCACAAAAACCATCGAATCTAACTCCTAGTCATTTTCCCTAACGCTTCATCCCGCTTCCCTTCTCCCCCGTATCCCCCTCCCTTTTTCCGAACCAACCTAGACACAAGCCCAACAGACACGCTACCAGGGTCTCTTCATCGCTTTTGAATGTTAAAAAGAGAAGACGAGGATAGGAACGTGTGCAGAATATCAAAATATTTCTTGGTCTCTCCTTCAAAAGATGAAATTTCTCCACACATTTTTTTTTTATTCATCCACACATCTTCCATTTCGCTCTCAATCTATGGAAACAGAGAGAGAGAGAAAGTTGGTAGAATTTCTGGAAATATGAACAACGTTTGTTATCTCCTATGTCGGTTTCTTTAAGACTTTGTCATTGAAGATCTATGCACGATTGAGAAATCTCTTGTATTTCACTGAAATAAGAGAATATATATATATAAGCAGTTATATATATATATCTTGTAGTAGAAGTAAGTTGTAAGTAACTTGTGTAAGTACAGAGACTGAAATGAATTACTAATGCTCTGTGGAGCCAATACTGTTGATGAATTAGGAAGCTTCGCAAGCATTGATTAAGATTGAAAGCAGGCTTCTGTTCGTCCTTTGTCAAACTATTGGTAATTGCGAAAATTTTGCTTGTTAAAAAGAATTTCACAGTGACGAAGTTCCGACAAGATTTGTGTAACTAGTAGAAATTATTATCATTTGTGCTCTTTGTAATAGCAATAAGACTATAATAGTTCTGACATTAAAAAAAAAGTGTGAAATTTTATAACTTAGAAGTACACTGTTAAAAATACGCACTATTAAATTTGAGAAACTGTTTCTTGTCTGTGCATCCAAGAATATGCTTTCTCAGAAACGAAAGTTTGAAATTCTCATTCATTAGAAAAGAAAAGAGATTAGGAATTAGGGTTAGAAATTATATTTCTAAACTTTCGGCACATATGGCCATGACGTCCCTCTGCAAATTGGGAAGGAAGGAAGCTGCTGGTTATCCTTGTGTGAAGTGTACCATTCGGGCATTTGCCTGGTGTAAAGGAGGACAACCCCACTCAGAATGGCTGGAATGGAAAAGCTTTTATACTTTCTCGACTCAGTGTCACCCACGGGAATCGAACAGAAATGAAAAGAACATGGGTGAGGTTGTATAAAGTGGTTCTAGACATTATACAATTAATTTTTATCATGAATTAGAATTACTAAATCTGGTTTCTGAGAAAAGTACATAGATGATAAATGATTTCTCAAATCTAAGAAAGTGTTTTAACTAAAAGAAAATGTTTTCAAAACCTCAAACTTTAAAAAAAATAATAAACATCATTTAAACAATTTTAGAACAGTTTTTGAGAAGAAAATTGACAAAATAATGTTTAAAAAGTGTACTTCGAGTGTCCAAAAAGTGATAATTCTTAAAAACAGTATCTAGTGTGACATAGTTGAAACACTTCTACTCGACAAACACTTCGAAAACAAAGTTATGTCACATTATGCAAACACATTTGGGACATTTACTTGAGCAGAAAACAGTATCTGAAAAGGGGATGAATATGTGTCAAAGGGAGTCGATGATGTGTAAAGTGTCCTAACTGTGTCTAAAAGTCGTTTCCAAATATTTTGTAGTGTAAGATATGTTTCATTAACTTAAACATAACTAAATTCTATACTATACTCTGTTAGGAGAGGGAGCTCCTTCGTGGCTAAGCGGTTAGCGTACGCGCCTTTGGTGTGGGAGACCCGTGTTCGATTCCCGGCGGGAGCTCATGTGGTTCGGATTCCATGTTAATCAGTAGATCCACGTCTCATATAGCCTCGCTGCTGAACGGGACGTTAAACTCAAAATCAACTCAGATCTGTTAGGAAAGGTTTATGGCATGAATTAAAACATGGTAAGTTTAGGCGTGTATAAAAGATATACACCTTAATGTGTAATTAGTTTAATTATTTTGATTATTTGTTGTTATATGACATTTATGAAGTGTTTAAGTGGTGCGACATGCATGGTAGTTGTCAAATCTCACTTAAGTACATACTTGCTGGTTTTCAGTTATTGCAAATGTTTATAACTTGGTCACTTAGAGCACAATGTTAGCACAAGTATTTGATTTTAGTACAAGTTTATAGAGATGGTTGATATTTGAAACAAACTGTTACTTTTTTGAACTCTTAAAGATATTGACAAAAATGTTTGGACTTTGATATGAAGTCACGATATAATTTTAGTTTCACAGCAACATAGAGACAGTGGATGATGTAAAATTTAGCTACACACAATATATACCATTCGGAAGAATCCTAAGGTTTTATACTATTATTTTTGCTGAGATTGTCTACCTAAAGTAACCATGGTGATGACATAGAACAGGCACGTAGCCAGGATTTCGTAATGGGGAGTCCGTAATATGAAATACTGTGGTTATCTCACCAGGGGCTCGATCATTCTAAAATATTTTAGTGGCAATATATTTTGTTTCGTTCAGCCAGGGTTTTGTAATGTGGGGGACGACATGAAATATTGTGGTTATCACACCAGGGACTCGATCAATCTAAACTATTTTATATATTAGTTTCTTAGGACAATAAAATGACGATATGTTAGTAAGTATTTTAATAACAAACTATGAAGAAATCTCGAGTAAAATAATATAAAAATGTATTGAAAAATATTTTACAATATCTAATACGTTCCTTCTTCTGTTCATTCAATATAACAATTTTCCTTTCATTATGACTTCAACTATTATAAAAAGTACATATCTACTACCATAAAAAAGTATATATCCGTAATTGTAAAATATTGTACAATATCTGCGTTACTTTCTCTGTTGAATCAAATGTTAACAGAATTTTCTTTCCACATAACTTTTTTGTTTTTATTATTACATCTATCTGTTCCAAATGAGCAGTAGAAACCTTTCTGAAATAGCATATTTGATACTGCAGAGAAACGATTATGAAAAATTATGATAAAAAATGTTCACACTATTACAGAATGGCACTATGGTTCCGAAAGCTTTAAATTTCCCTGAATAAGTAGTAGAACTTCTGAGAATTCCGTAACTTTTCCAGAGACTTTAAATTCCCTGACTTTTCCAGTATATCCCGCTCATTCGGCTCCATGTATTGCAACTAAAATGGATTAGTGTTGCTGCGAAATTGAAAAATTCATTTAATAAGTGTAACTGAAATCTATGTTGCCAGGTTCATATTATTGGTGATTGTGGACATTTCTTAAGTTCTACCTCAAAGTCTACCTGATAGAACCGGTTTATCGATCGTCACTTGGAGCTAGATGGAATTCGTAATGCTCCGTTACAATAATATTCATTTTTAACTTGACCTTTCTCCTATTTTTCCTCCACACAAAACTCCTCATAAGAAAGAGTGACCACACACTTGCTGTTGCTTTTTATTGTTAACGCTGATTCTTCTTTTTCTCGTTTCTTTTTGTTTCATCATTCCTTTATTTTTTTACATGTCTGGTTTCGAAAGGAGGGTCCGGACTCCCCAGACCCCCCCCCTTTGGCTACGTGCTTGCGTAGAGCCACGTGCTTGAAAGATGGAGTCAGAAGGTCAGACAATGGAAATCCGTCAATGGAAGATTTACATAATGAGAAAGTTCATTATGCAAGTTAAGCTGTCCTTAACACATAAAGCAAATTTACAGACGAGGAGATACGAAAAACTTCTTTTTAATACAAATTCAATTACTTCAAACTTTAACACCATTTAAGACGATAAAGATGTCATGTCGAATTCTCACATGCTCTAGTAATAGAACTATTACATTTTATTAGTTTCAGCTATATTATATTATTATGATCATTCAATAACCAATATACGCATAAATATCTTATTTCGTACTCAACTTCAGCGGGTAAGGAATTGGTGTTTGTTTTGTTGTTGTTCTTGTTTTACTTCCCTGGAATATATTAGAATATTTTACTAAAATGTATTCTAATATTTTAGAAACATATTAGAATATAGAATATAAACGTCAACCAGGATGAAAATATATTTATATCACCAACATATTACTCTCATTTTAAAAGTATGCTTGCTCTTATGTTTTATAATGAAGGCTAAAAGAGTAATCGCACTCCAGAATGCGGTGATCTATTAGTACGTTACACGCAAACCTTCAACAGGTTTCACAATCGACTATTTCACAAGATCATGAAAGGAAATGAAATCTTCCGTTTTACGTCCGATAGTTATGCCGGCTAGGCTAAAGGATGTTGAGAATGAGAAATGAATGAAATGGTGGAATGAAGAAAGTGGGAGGAAACGAGAGAGCCACGAGAAAACACAAGCACACGGTGTTTGTTCACCACAAAGACCACTTGGCGTGAGCGGGGATCGAACCGAGGACACCATGCACCAGAGGTGAACGCGGCCCGATTCACAAGATGATGTTAACAGTTTTATCCATTACAGTAGTATTAACATAATTCTGTTACGTGGTATATGGTACAGATGCAAACATAAGCTATATATAATCAATACAATTGAGACCCACTCCAGCATTTTATTGAGAACATCAATATGAAATACTATCTATGAGAGTCAAAAGGTTTGTCCGATTTACTGAACTTCTTTTTTGTGTGTAAAATGTTGTGCTCTTAAAGTCTGTCCACTGGTGGATCCACAGAGAGAGCAGTGGGGGTGACCGCCCCCCAAAAAGAAAATCTTTATATAAACTTACAAATATTATCCTTCTTTATTTTGATTTGATGTAGAACTCCGTACTTCCAGACTACATTAAAGATCCGACCCTCCAAACAACTCTCCTGGACCTGCTAGTGACTCGGTTCAAAGCAATATAAACAGTATTCTGACAGAGGTTGTGCAATGAAATAATATTGCCTGTTACTTCTACTTTTTTTAACAATGTAGTTCAGTGGAAATAAACTGAACTTTAACCCAGAACTCGTAAATTCGTATCCCATGAGGGCTGCAAAGTAAACAATATTTTAGAAACTAATTTTACGTGCTAATGTATTTACTATCGTTTAGCAATCAAATGAAATTTTCAATATCTCAGTAGATAGTGTGAGAGTGTTCAAATTACGACCATATTGTTTTCATATAAGGTTGCGCCTTCTTAGTAATGCATGACTAAAGTAGTCCTGTCTAAACGTATACTGTTTGGACACATATTGAATACGTTTAAGACACTTTCTGTTAAAAACTGTTAGGATTTATTCTAGGCATCTTTAGTTCACTAATTGAACACTTTAGAACACATTTTGTTAAAATTTGGTAACCACCTTTGTGTATGCCACTGTGTAACATTGTTTGTCCCTTTCATTGTTTTTGGAAGCATTTAGCTGTCTTCGGAACACAGAATCCTTCAACGTATATGAGCAACACAAAGCCTTCCTAATTAAAAATTTGACAGGTCTACAATACGGCTAATATCATGGTAAGTCTTGCGTTTTTTATGTATTACTTGTTCATATTACAACATAATATCCGCTTACATGTAGGTAATGTGCTTGTTGTATGTGAGTAAATTGGATACTAGAAAACATATGAAATACATACACATAGAGACAATGCTTTCTCTTCAACCTTGTATCAAAGCGAATTCTCGACTGCTTTGTGGCCGTATCAAACAAAGATGTTTATCAATTTGGTTAATGACGCAAGAGGTAAAGTTCACCTGCGTGGTAGCTTCATCTTCATTTTCGTCTAGGTGTGTGCAAGAAACCCTTTTGGAGGTCTCATAAGTCCTGCTAATGATGGCTGAGTCTGCCGGAATCCCCTAATGATTGCTAGGGATTCCCTGTGTCTAGAGTGATGGATCACTGCGAATTCCTCTCTCTCTCATTCTCTATCCTGCCTTCATTTTCACCTCTGTTCGTCTCGTCAAACGTGCTTTTCCAACAAGCATTCGTCGACTCTCTCACTCGACTTGACTGAAGAAGGAGGAAATGCGGTACCGAAATAGTCGACGAAATCTACGTACGTTCTTCCGCACACACACATCATTCTAACAAAACTCTTTCTCCCTCTCTCTTTGTCGGTAGAAAAGCGAAAGTTCTTCTGTAGTTATGTTTTAGTTAGAAACTTCCTTGGATAGAGACTCATCTTCGGTTCTAATTGTAAGTGTACTAGCACTCAACACGGAGAACGTTATTCATATAACACGTTGCATAATTTTAAAGAATAAAGTTTTACAATCAAGTTTCTTTTCCGTAGACTAAAATAAGTTTTCTCGTCTAATGTTAATTAGTGAAAATAATAGGAGAAAAGGGTACAATGAAGAAATGTTACATAAAGAAGGCCAACAGAAAGCAGACGCGACAATTGGATGTCTAAAAGATGTCAGCCTAGGAATACTGGATGTCCACGAGACGTCGCACTTTTTCGATGAATATCCCGTCAGTATCCAACGCAAATCCAAACACCCATTAAGTATTTACAACAAATCTTTCTACGAGATTCTTGTGAGACATTTCTGAGATCTTTGTGGGATAATCAAAAGACCATTTTTGGGCATCCAAATATTGCTCCATGACTGGAACAGCCTATTGAAATTCAAAAGAAATTTAGTGGATATTTCCATTGTCTTTAAGAGTCTTCATCCCGGCGAAATTAAAATACCGCTAATTTTACAGTAATTATGTGATATCTTCAAATAGATAAAAGATAATCGAAATGTGGAACAAGAGCGCCCTAGACAATATCATTTTACATGAGAAACCGTTATCACGACTCACTTATCTGCTTTCGATTTCGAACCATTTTGAAAATCTGCATTTATTTTCGCGTTTCTAAACAGCTGAAAACGGAAAGCCACTAGGTGACTTGTAATAACGGTACTTCACGCAAAATAATATTGTCTAGGGCTCTCTTGTTCCATATTTCAATTATCTTTTATCTATTTGAAGATATCACATAATTACTGTAAAATTAGCGGTATTTTAATTTCGCCGAGATTAAGACTCTTAAAGGATTTACTCTAAGCCCAAATGTTCCAGGACAGGTATGGGATATGTGAGACCTAGTGTTGCCCACGAAAGAAGAAATTTCTCGTCTCGTCTCGAAAATGGGACCAAAGTTGTTTACTTCTCTTTTTTCCATTAGCTCCTTAATTTTCTTCACGACGCTGGAGAGATGACGCGATGCCAATACCATCTGGTGAGGACGAACGGTCACCCATGTTTCTTGTGACATTATCTGGCATGTTTTGACTTCGCTCATTTCACGAGAAGAATTATGCGAATGCGACCAGATAATTTTAAAATTAATTATCCCAATTAATAGTGATTTCCAAGTGGTCATCTGTATTTGATAAGCTCCAAAGAAGTGTTGTCTATGAAATAAATAATTAAAAAAATGCTATTTTCAAATACGGTGCTTCTGAAATGTATTAATGATAACAATACAATCATTAATTTTGCGGCGATCTAGGAATTCGCGGTACAAAGGTTAGGAAATAGTTTTGTGATAATAATAATAATAGCGTGATTTCAAAAACGAAGGCTTGCGGCTAGTGTCTTTGAACAGTTCTGTTTATTATATACTACCAGGTGGAGGCGCTCTCTTACACAGTTTGATTCACATTATACACTTGTAAATTCCATCATCTGGATATTTTATTACTCCAATTTAGAACCGATCTTATACTTGCTGTAATGCTGTGCACAACGCAAATTTAAAGTTAGAAGCGATTCATAAAATTAATCTATTTATGTTGATTTTCACTGGTAAAATAAACTTTCATAATGAAACAATAACTACAATAAGAAAACATAGGAAAATAAAATGACTATAAAATACAAACAAATGAATCATGGTTGTTTCACCAATACAACCAAAGACGTATATTCTCAGAGACGTATATTCTAGAACTCTTAGTTATTGTATTAGATCGGGAACGAACGTCAGGTTACGTTTCTATGTTAGTTTCGACCGAAGCAATTTTCCACTTCATTGCGTTGGCAACATCGCTGCAACCGGATTGGCCGACGTAAGAGCAGGACTGAAAGGTCATACGTGAGGCGTAATTGTAACGCACAACTAGATAACAGAACGTCATTTGAACACAACAACTGGTTACAATGTAACACGAACCGTCTTTATTGTGGAATGTATGTCTTGATTTGAGTTAAACATTAGAGTATAGTGTGTGTCGGACATTACATATGCGTAACATACCCATGCAGGAGGAAAAGCATGAACGTTTTAATCTTTTTTCCACAATAATAAAGAATTATATGCACTACGAAGTAACTTTTTGAACGTACTGCAGACACAGACGCTAGTAATTTTATAGCACTACGACACTTTTATAGACTATAGTGATCGCAGGGAGTCATGAAGCTTGACCTAATTTTACAATTTTAGTATCCAATAAAACGCGAGGGTCGTCAACCCTTGCCTATGAAATTTTGCCAGTGTTGTCTCTCGCGCTGTACGAAGAAACTCTCCTGAGGGTGCAGCGTTGTCAAATTGAAGCTATGTTTCGTTTTGTTTATTTTTGTAGTTATTGTTATCTTTGGTTTGTATATTTACTATTATTCTTGTTTCTTTGTAGTTATTGTTATCTTTGGGTTGTATTTTTACTATTATTCTTGTTTCTATTTAATTCGAATAATTGTTGATGTTCTGTAATAGTTCTTTAGGTGCAGCTTTTTGTTGCTTGTTCGTCATGTCATAGAAACTTGGCAACATTGTTGGTGCACTTCTGTTGTTTGAGGTTTTCTCAAGTGTGCATTCAGAAGACAGCTCCACGAATCATATTGAATTCTTCCCATGAATCACACGTCAGGCAAGGCAGTTCTGTGATTGGTCTAGAGTCCAGACTTCACAAGTATTTCGCAGTCACTATAGTATCCTATAGTGGGAACATACCATGGAAACGCCATATATATATATATATATATATATATATATATATATATATATATATATATATATATATATATATATAAAACTTCGGAACAAATATAATAGTAGTATGACATGAAAGTGTAAATCAAATTACATTTTTCATTTTTGACAAATGTCTCATTTCATTAAATGTTGAAAATGAAATAACACTTTTCTTTTCTTAAAGAAATATTTGCAGTGTATACAGAAAACAAAGACGAAACTGTTTTGAAAAATCACAAAAATGGAAAAGCAGAAAATTACTCGTTTTAAAACAAAGGATATTTGTCTTATTCTCCTGCTTTTTTAATGCATTTATTTTCGTTCACTCACAGAATCATGTTGACAACCATTTCATTAATGTCACGGATGCACAACTTTTTAAGAATTTCTCTCTTTCTACTAAAGATACTTTGTTCATTTATTTTTAGTTTAAATCTGCTTCTTCTTCTCTTAAATAAGAAAAATTAGACAATCTCTAAATTTCTTTAGTCTTCTTTAAATCAAATCATTAAGACAATGTGTTGAGATATTCATGACAAGATTTATTCACGACAAGATTTATTTTAAACAGAAAAAGGATTACGTAAACATTTTATTTTTACTTAATGCTGTTCGTTGGATTTAAGAAATTAAAAACCGGACTCAAGTTTCTTTTCTTGCCATTGTAAGAGTAGAGTTGTAACAATTCTGAGACGGAATCATTATTAAATAGGGGCGTCATTTAGAGAGGCAGTTTGGGCAATTGCCCCCCCCCATTAACTTTCACACACACAAACACACACAGACATATACAGATATATATTTATATCTATATCTATATCTATATATATATCTATATCTATCTATCTATATATATATATATATATATATATATATATATATATATATATATATACAGTACAACCTCTCAAATCCGAACTAATTGGGGCTGAAGCCTGTTCGGATTTCGGGGGGTTCGGATTACCCGGGAAATAATATTACGTACTCATTTCGTCATTGAATTGGCGGTTACGACTGAGGTTACAGGGTGGCCCAGTGGTCGAAAGGGCAGTGAAATTGACTGGCGGGTGTACACTCATGTCTAAAATGATTGTCGCATATCTATAGCTGTCTTCTTGTAAGAATATAGTTAAATAATGATTTTAAATAAGCATTAAGTCTAAAAATGTTAAAACCTTAAAAAAAACTAAATTTGTGTGATTAAATCATTTTTTTTTTCACTTTCCAGCTGTAGTTATTTTTTTTTTCTCCTGAGAACGTGTTCGAATTTGCCGGGTTTTCAGATTTGAGGGGTTGTACTATATATATATATATCACAGAGATAAAATTTATTGTAGAGAAAGAATGTAATGATGAACTTGGCATTCAAGAACTTTCTTGAGGTTTGAGGCAACTATTGCGTCAAACCTATGTATCTCTAGTTTTGCAGCTTCTTAGTTAATACAATAGAACACTTTTCTAGAATTTATAAACTTTTTTCATGTTTTTTTTTTCGTATTAATTTTCTTATCTTCAATCATATCGCATAAGTTTTTCATTAATATGTATCTCGCAGAAATAGGAATACAAAGTGGAAACTGGACCCAGTTGGCTGATGATGGAATTCATAAGTTTTCATTAAGATGGATCTCGCAGAAATAGGAATACAAAGTAGAAACTGGATCCAGTTGGCTGAGGATGGAAGGCATAATTTTTTCATTAAGATGGATCTCGCAGAAATAGGAATACAAAATAGAAACTGGATCCAGTTGGCTGAGGATGGAAGGCATAAGTTTTTTCATTAAGATGGATCTCGCAGAAATAGGAATAAAAAGTAGAAACTGGATCCATTTGGCTGAGGATGGAAGGCATAAGTTTTTCATTAAAATGGATCTTGCAGAGATATGAATAAAATGTAGAAACTGGATCCAGTTGGTCTAAGGATGGAAGTCAGAGGAGAGCTTTGCTGAACGCGGCATTGAACCTCCAGGTTTAATAGACCATAGAGATAGTTAGTAAGTTCGATTATAGGTTTAAATTTTAGTATATCTACTGAAATTTTATTTGGCCTGCTTTGTTCCCCTTTCTCAAATTTTGCAGTGGCACATTTTGACAACTTTCGTCTGAATTCGCGTATAAGTTTATGCTTTAATATATGTTTTTTTTTTAAATTTTATTAACTCATTTAATAAATTTTGAATCATATAGTCAATCCGGAAGTTTGTCAAATATTCTTGTTTGTATTCATTTATACCATAGGTTTAGATTAAAGTTCCCCAATTATATATTGAATGTCTTGCCTTGCTCTCCTTTCTTTCAAATGCCGAATGGGTTACATAGAGGGTTTGAAAAGAAGTTTTGCTGTTTTTGTTACTTACTCAGATCACTTTTCGTTGCATCTGGGCCTCTAAATTATAAGAAAAATGAGATTAGCGTTCAATAATAATGATCTTAAATTTTCATATGTATACCTATTGAAAGAGACACTCTCATATGTTGACATAGATAATGTTACATTTCCTGTTTGTCTAACCTATTTTCTTGTTGAATAAACTCACACACTATTTTTTCTCATTGCTAATGACTGAACAATGTTTTCCATCCATTTAAACAAGCAAACATTGTAATTCTTGAAAATTATCATTCCTTGTTTAATGATTTTCGATTTTACTCGTTTTTTTCCCTTTCGTTGGCTATCATAATAATTCACTATATGATTATGAAATATCTGTTTAGAGAAAAATTTCTGAAAACTTAATCTATGAAAACTTGTTGCTTTATTTTACTAAGATTTACAGATGAAATCGGAATTTGAACCATTGTAACATGTTAGATGTCCTTTTACCGGGAGCTGAAATTGAGACATCATGTACTGAAGGAAAGAAGAGCTCTAACCATTAGTCTACGGAGGAAAGCTATCTCATAGGTTTTAACTGATGAACTACACATCTTAAATAAAGTAAATCTTTGGAAGTTTATTTTGGAATAGTATTCTTCTTACTCTTTTTTTTTGGGGGGGGGGTATTTTCTACCAAAGTTATGAAACGGAATGAATAGATTGATAGAGTAAAACCCCCAAAATACTTTGTGAAACAGCCCATTTGAGGGCTTGAGCCACTCCAACGCCATCTGTCAGCGATCGGCTGAACTAGGTCCAACCTACAGACGAGCACGTAGTCAGTCAGCGTGCTACGTCACCCTGTCATTAACCGGCTAATTGGGAGCTTTCTAGACCTAGTGACCATCACCTCTTTAATTCACGTGACTCCCCAGCTTGCCTCACCACGCTCGATGGACCCCGAAAGCTGGGAAGCACCGGCGGGGAATCTAACCTGGGACCATGGACGTGAATCCAACGCTCTAACCACTACAGTACGTTGTCCTCTACAGTAAAACCTACAGTTTTAAAAAAGCCAGATCATAACTAATGCATTGCGCTTGATGTTTTATCGGTAGGAATCGAAACTGAGACTTCACGTACCGAAGGCATATGCATTAGTCAGTAGGCTAGGAACTGGAGAGCTATCTCGTCTAGGGATTAAACCAGTGGTTTTCAGGCAGAGGGTTCTAACCCAGCTCAATCCTCATCCCCCTCCTCTTCCCCGCATTTATTCTGTAGTCTTGAAAACATATTTTGCTTACATGCGGTATGTTACCCTTGTATTTTCCAATATCGAGTTTTATTGAAATGATTTGTGAAAACAAACAAGTGTTGTGCAGTTATATTGAAAATAAAATTTACTTCCAGAAGACAAATCATTGTCCTTACATAAAATTTCAAAAGAAAAAAATTATCATATACTGTATTCTTAATCTTTTTTAACCCTTTTCTTGTTAGCATATCAACCAAGTTTACCATCTAAGGAGAGGAACAGTGCTTGTAAAATTTCTCTTCTATTTCTTTTTTAACTATTGTAAATATTATTTACGTCCTGCTTAGACGAATTGGTAGCAGTCGCAGTTTCGGTGTATGGGGTCTCTGGTTCTATTCCCGGCGGGACCACTAAAATTTTCCAGTTTTGATCCGGCATCATGAGGCAATTGAAAAGCTACCTGAATTTAAAGATTACAAACTCCAATCCAGACAACCAAATATAATGACAAATGGAAACCATATGCTGACCATACATCATCTTGTTGAATTGTATCACTTTCATGAGTTTAGTTCTTTGTTCTTTCTCTTAGTTAGTTTCATGATTCTATTTATTTTCTGGCCGAATGAAGCGATAAAAGGATAAGAATTTGGCTCTATTTTTCACATTTATGTTTTTGGTGGGTTATCACTATTTTTCGAAAACGTGTACAATCTGTCGAGGAATTTGAATTTTAAAATATATAGAAAACGATAATCATGCCTGTTGTTCTGTATAGTTGCGAAACATGGTCGCTTACTCTGAGGAAACAACGTAAACTGAAAGTATTTGAGAACAAGATCCTGAGACGAATATTCGGATCCAAGAGGAACGGGATTGGGGAATGACGAAAACTTCATAACGAGGAACTAGATAACTTATACGGTTTACAAAACATTGTTAAGATCATCAAGTCTAGGAGGCTTAGGTAGGCAGGTCATGTAGCCAGGATGGAAGAAAGTAGAAACGCTTTCAAAGTTTTAACTGGAAGACCAATCGGAAAACAACCATTAGTAAAACCTAGGCACAGATGGGAAGACAATATTAAGATGGCTCTCGCAGAAATAGGAATACAGAGTAGAAACTGTATCCAGTTGACTAAGGACAGAAGTCAGTGGAGAGCTTTTGTAAACGCTGCATTGAGCCTCCGGGTTCCATAGGCCATAAAGTTAGTTAGTTAGTTAGTTTTACAATGACCTACCTAGTGACTAAAATGGCAGATTGACCATTAGTTTCGTCGTGTATTCAACAGAGATAGTGATGGATATTCAATCCTTATTTTAGCCTTTTAAGTTCCACATTTTCTTGTTTATAGAAAGTTCCTTAGAAGATTTTTATTTGCTTTCATTACTGACAGTAGCTCAGTGATCCAACATGCAATTATAACGTTGTTGTGCTCCATCCGTAAACTGGTAAAGTTGACCTTTTTAGAATTTTCATCTTTAATTGTATGGAATTCCAAATTTCTTTGCTGTGTTTAAATCAGTATTTGCTTGTGATTTAGCTGTGTAAGTTTCCATGCTTACAGGAAGGACACAATAAGTTTCTAATCGTTTTCGCAAGTTTGTGTTAATATGTAATTTTTCCTTAACGCCGTGAAAGAGATTTTCAGTTTTGTGGACTTTTTCCTCTACTTGTATAAGAAATTCTACACTTATGCCAATATTTCAAGTTTCTATGTTAACTGTAAGCACGCTATTGGTTTTGAATCATTTTCATAAGTGACGTAACAATATGAAATTTTGCCATTGCACTTCAAATTTTTTTCCCCTTTGGAGGGGAGACATTTGAAGTTTTCGGATTTGTTCCAGCGGATAGATACAGTTTACCTAAGGAAATTATTCAATTAGTTTCTAGTGGCTGTCACTGAACCAATATTGTCTTTCATCACGTTTCCTAAGTGAGCGTGACCACTAATTTTTTTAGAAGGGGCTTAACCTATTGGGACCAAAATTAGTGTTTGCCACAAATAACAAACCGTATAGGTTTGCCAACTTTAATAGACGTTCGTTAAGGTTCTTGGACAACGTATGAGAATTGACGCTGACCAATTTAAAACGAAAGTTTTAAGAAGCTTATTGGTGGTCTATTTAAGGGACCTGAAAATCTAAAAGAAAAAAGAAAAAAAAAGTCTTCAAATCAATCAAGCCAAAAAACCAAGTTTTATCATAGCCAAGTGGCAAGGACTTCTCCGTCAATCTAGTGATTAATGCATGTGATTTGGATGCACGTGGTACTGGGTTTGATTATCGGTGGGATATCATTGAATACATTATGAGGGTTCCGTAGTCTGGATGGTTTAGATTCCATCTTCAGTTGTACATTTCCAACTCATATAACATTGGTTTTGGAAATAGACAGTAAACTTCAACAAATGATGAATCAAACAAGCGATTTTTTATGCACAAATAGACAAACGTCTTAATAATGACAAACGTCTAAATCATCGTCATAAGAGGTATGCCATTATTGGATGTTACTTGCCGCAACTGAGACGGTTCTATGCTTCACGGTTTTCCGCTAACGTTTTCGCCTTCATGAGTGAATTTTCTGTTGCAATATCGTCCGTTAATTGTAGTCTCCTTCTCCCCCTCCCTCTGTTTCCTGCTACTATACTCTTTTGCATGTCCATCATGATACAGTTCTTTCTTAGCCAATGTCCCTCCAGTTTTCCTTTCTCTTCTCAATAATATTTAAAACGGTTCTTTTCTCTCTCACCATTTCTAACATCCTCTCATTCGATTTCCACTCGACCTAAATAATTCTCTCTATTCACATCCATACTCACTTTCAGAAGCTTCCAGTCATTTTTTGCGTAATATCCAGTTTTGTTTCTTCCCCGTACCGTATAACGGACCACAGGAAACATTTTATGAATCTTTTTTTCTCAATTCTTTATTCAAGGTCCCACAAAACAAATTTTTCGTTCTGAAGGCTTCTTTGGCCATTCCTATCCTTGCTTTTATTTCACGTTCACACTTCATATCATTACTAATAATACTTGACTCTAAAATGAAAATGAAAATAGTAAAATACCTTAGCAGTTCTTTAAAATATGGAGGTAGATACTGGTTAGAAGTTGATCGGAAAGGGCAGAAAAGCGTGAGGATACATTGAAACTAATAATCGATTTTTTTTAAAAAATTCACCCACAAATTGACCATGATCATGTAAATCTTGAAAGAAAAAATAGACCTCTCCTTACCTTACATTCATTCTAATTTGAAACGAAAGTCTAGCATGTATTATAAAAATTGATTTTTTTTTTTTTTTTGCAAATTCTTTCAGTTTACCATCCTGTTATTATGCCCTTTAGGCTAAGGGTGAGTGATGACAAAGAATTGATGGAATGAGATTGTGGGAGGAAATGTTAGTACCCCGGGAAAACCCATAGACACGATGTTGTTCAGCAGATAGTTATTTCGCTGAGGATCGAACCAGGGACCAGAGGTAAGTGCTCTACCACTGAGCCACGGTGCGCCTCATAAAAATTGATGGAAAGCTTTAATATTTACTTAAATACTCAATGAGAGAGAAAGATTACATATTTTTCATCTTTAGATAAATGAGTGTGTCTTTTTATTCATAGGGGAGAAGAATGTTAATCAATCACGTACAGTATAGTGTATATTTTTCAAATTTGTAAGAGTGTAGTCAAAATTTTTTCAGGTATTTACTAAACTTTAAAAGAACTATTAAAGATAATCTTTATGCTTGGATTTTACCTGTATGTCAGGATGTTCTTTCATACGATAAAATGAATATATTTCTCTTCTTTAACTAAAACTGATATAAATAAAATCATTAATCATGTATATGTATGTATCTGCTTTATTTATCAATCTTATATTTGAAAATATACATTCGTTTTTTTCTCCCCCTCTATCACTAGACATTTATTTTTATTAAGGTGTTTTTTCTCTCTCTCTGTTGCCATCCACAGAACTAAACGAATACATTTTTAATGTGCCTCTTTCTTGTCCCATTGTGAGCGCCAATATGGTAGATCGTTAGATGCGATGTACAGGCGGTGATTATATGGACCAGTCATGTGTTTGGTCGACTATAATGATTAATGACCTGGTGCTTGCCTTTACTCGATTTTTTTTATTCCAATTCGTTTCTCTCTTTTTTTTTAATTTCTAAATAACTGATGCAGCAGTGGATGACGTGGTTTTTGAGCAACACTGATCCAGAGTTGCCATCCTCTCAAATTTTAAAAAACGGGTTAGAACGATTGAAGTATATTTTATACCTTACATGTTCATCACCACAGAGACGGGACGTTAAACTCAAAATCAACTGGTGCAGACTACTAAATATTTTTGAAAAGCTAACAATTTTTATTATTTTGTAATGACTTATTTATTTTGTAATAACGTATGTAAGCAATTACAAAATAAATACACATATTATTTAAAAATTAGTTAACCAGGAGCACAGACAGCATGATAAGTCATCAATTACCGTTGAGTTCATTTGTCTAATCTTTGCCTTAACCTAGCTTTTTGGGTAATTCAAATTGTGGTCACACTGTAATTTCTATGGATGGCAACACTGAAAATTCTTCCGATTCGTATTTTCGGATGTAGAATAACATTATCTATTATTGAAGTAAGTTACATTTCATTATCTCTTTTCATTTACGAAAAACTGGCAAAAGAAAAATTGTTAGCTTTTGAAAAATATTTAGTAGTCTGCCCCCTTTCTGTGCAAAACTAAATTTGTCAGGATTAATGTTATCCTGCTCCTGAAGATCCTAGTTTATACGTATGATACTTCAGAGTATTAAGATTAGGATTAGGAATTAGATTTCTGGGCTTTCATCATGTATGGACATGTTAGCTATCATGTATGAGGAATTACGTCCGTCGGCGATTACACTATCCAAGTCAAGGGAAGGAAAAAAGGATTGAGGAGAGAAAGAAGCAGATTGGGACCTGTATGTTGGGTACCATCCCAGCATTTACCTGATGTGAATGAGGAAAACCCAGCGAAACCTCACTCAGGATGACTAACCTGTAAAAGCTTTCACACTTTTTTGGGCCGAGTATTCCCACCGGGAATGAAACACGGGACCACTTGCACGAAACACGAGAACGTTAGTGAATACGCAACGCGAGGCTACTGCTTCAGAGTACTAATGGCAAACGCAATAAAAACTGCTTTCCAGAGAGTAAATTATGAACGGTCAAAATAATCGTCCATTTATTTTGAAACTCTATTTTCTAAGAGCAAGACGAACGATCTTCAGAAACTATACATATAGGCATGAGAGCTGGCTGCCACAGAGAAGTTTGATATTAATTTATCGAATACTTCAAATGTACGTAATTTCAAAAGGTTCACGTAACTTTGGTCAAATTTACCCTTAATACCCGGGACACTTCATATCATCTCATATTCTTATGAGCTAACCAAAGACATCCAGACAAATATAAAGCTTTTGTCACTATTCATATACACAGAAGGTTATCAAAGTAATAGAAACACTTTATGTATGTAAGCGGTTAGTATTAAAAATGGATATGTAGCTAGTCCCGGCCATTGTTAGTGACGTGTTAAATAATCTTCTGTAAACGATATACCGTATGAGACATAGTAGCACATTTATAATACGACTGCTTACCAAGACGACAGTCTGAGTTCAATTACCGTTGGATTCTGCATTTATTGTTCGTCTGACCCTCGTTCCAAAACTTCTCAGTGATTTGTCCTGTCTTTATAAAATGGGTAATTTGTGAAATTTGGGAGTAAATGTGTGGCAGTAACTGCTGCATCACCTTTAGTATTTTCCAAAGTCAATTAAACGTGGAACCTTACGTCCGCATTGTCCTCTCCCAAATATGCATACAATGATATCTTGGTTTATGCCTACTTAAAAGTCTTTGAAAGTAGACTTTATGACAAATTCCTCATCTCAATACTATATATAAGGCGATGTAGCACAACCTGTGCCTGTACTTACCAACCAAAAAGCTTGTTTCAATCGCGATGGAGGCTGGCTTTATGTTCTGTTCTATTTTTGTTCCAATGGCGCTCAGAGATTTATCTTGCCTCTATGAAATGAGTACCAGGTAAACCCTAGTGGTAAAGATAGACATTGCGTGGTAGCAAGTACATCACTTCTAATATATCCTAAATATAAGAAAATAGAGTCGTCCCTTCACCTCAGCCTGCCCCGAATATGTATGATATATGTACCCTTGGACATGACACATCGAGAAGTAAAAGAAATAAGGAAACAACCACATGTAAAATCCCATAGAGATCATAGGGATGATACAATTATGTGTTGAAAGCAAGTTACCAAGATGCCTTAAAAATAATGTATGTTATCAGTACATGCTACCAAATCTGTCTGTATGGGTGTGAAACTGGAACCCTCAAAGCACAAACAATTGAAAATTAAGACTTACACAAGGAATAATGGAAATACGTATATAAGCTGTAAATAATTGAAAGGAATAGAAAAACAAAATAATGGATTCGCTGCCAAACAAAAGCAGAATGTGTTATCGAGGCTGCAAAGAAACAGTATTCTATATAGGAACATACGGATATAGGTACATAGAAACAAGCTTAAAATGGATAACAAAAGTTCTCCATTGGATTCGTATATCGAGTGTTCTCAAAATGGCTCCCACAAACATTACATCGCTATTCTTCAGATCTAATGCAAAACTCCTATATAATGGCATACTCTCCAGGGCCTCCTTCAGCTCCTATAGGGAATCAAAATTTCACTATATCCTAACGAAGCAGATTTACTTTGAACCACTAGCATTGTTCTACGAATCCATCAAGCACTTACATCAATTGCAACTCTAATAAGTGGTGCTAGTGTCAACGTATATCTACTTTACCTTTCCTCCGGAAAGAATCGATGTAACTATTTGATAGATTGGTAGTTCTTCTCTGTGGTTCTTTACCTGTGACGTTGCCACATTCGGGTCTGCAGACGAGTACCCGATAGTTGTAAAATTATATATAGAGAGAGTGAACGGTAACTACGTGAAAAAACTTGGACGGATAATTGTACATCCAAAAAGAAGCAAAAAAGTGAACATGGGAGAAATTCCGTCCCGTTTAAGAGTGAGAGAGCATGGGAACATGAACTTCAGAGGCCAACAGCTTAAAAACAATACATCGTAGAGAGTACGGTTAAAAACGTCACTTAGAAAGTCATACCTACTCTATTGACAAATGCATGTTTGAAAACGCAGTTATGCGCGCGCACAGGGTTCCCCAAAGGAACGGAGGGTTTGCCGGACATGCTGTAAAGAAAAGAAGTGTCACACGTTGTTAATCCCGTGTGCACACGTAGCTGCGTTTTCCAACATGCTTTTCTCAATAGATTAGGTATGGTTTCCTAAGAGACGTTTTTAACCGCACTCTCTACGATGTATTGTTTTTAAGCTGTTGGCCTCTGAAGTTCATGTTCCCACGCTTTTGACACTCTGTCACTCCCAAACGGGATGGAATTTCCCCCATGTTCACTTTCCCCCATGATTTTTTTTGCTTCTTTTTAGATGTACTATCACCCGTCCAAGTTTGTCCACGTAGTTACAGTTCACTCTCTCTATATATATTTATTCGCTTTATTTTGACTTCTAGAATAGTGTTCTGTAGTCCATGGACGCTATTTTTAGAACACCAGATACATAACAAATCACTACCAAATGCAAACTACAAGCTTTTATACACGTTATAAAAACAAATAATAAAATTAAAACCTTTTCACAATTCAATTATCAATTTCCTACTCTTTTCAATTCATATTTATCTCTATCCCTCACAGTATTCTATAAAAAACTCATCTAAAATTTAAATAAAATAAGAACCTACAATTAAGAGTTTGATTCTCTGTATAAACCCCAATATTTAATATTCTTCACACAATAACAATATGTCGGAAACCACAAGCTGGCTTACCACAATATTTCATATGCCCACTCAGCTCGTCAAAGTCTGTCAATGTAACAAGTTTGATTTAAAATTAAAAAATGAAATATTTAAATTTCACGTCCCACGGAATTATCGGCTAGGCTAAAGGAGACGTTGATGGTAAGAAATGAAGGAAATTGTGGAATAAAGAAAGTTGAAAGAAAACGAGGGAGCCCCGAGGAAACCCATGTAGATACACGGTGTTTGTCCACAACAAAGTTCAATTGGCGTGAGCTTCGATCAAACCAAGGACATCATGCACCAAAAGTGGGCGCTCTACCACTGAGCTACCGCGTATAAGCTCCTAAGTTTGATCAAAATCGGATGGTGTTTTACTAATAGAGTACGATACTCTTCTAAGCTCTTAATTTTAAAAGAAAAAATTACTAAAGGACTATAAGGTTATATTATGAAGATTCGATTTTATTATGAAATTCTCAATTTTTATTTTGTTTAAAAAATGAAAAAAAAATTAAACGACAACAAACATTGAAAATTTAGAAAACCACGATAAAAACTTGATGGTTAGCAACTCTGCAATATAGAAGAGACGTAATGGTTAGAGGAAAGGCTGGCAAAATGGAAACTAGGGTAAATCGTACACATGCTGCGACGTGGGGGAAGATACAGCGGTTATAATTAGACTCGTAAACATGGTTAGTATGAAACCGAGAGAAAGAGAGAGAAAGTAAGAGAAACCTTCTGAAATGAACATAATATGTCTGATTATGCTCTTTTAAAGTAGTGGCAAAATATCTTTTTAATGAGCTGAATTACAGTAAAATTTGATTATTACGTTTTCCTAATGAACTTGATATAGTTTGGCCCTGTTTTATAAAGCTTTATGATTATCAAAACACATCCAACAACAAATTGTGTGTAAATGTTCTTTAAACAAAACTAATTGAGGATAGTGTAGAGTTTATGCATTTTTGGGTAATTTTTTCATACCAGAGTGGAAATAAATTTTACTTTGTATATTCACTGTTGAGTTGATTTTTGAGTTCAACATCTCGTTCAGCAGCGATACTATATGAGACGTGGACCTACTGATTAACGTGGAATCCGAACCGCATGAGCTTCCGCCGGGAATTTTGTATATTCACTGTATCTGAAGTTAAATATATGAAAAGGGAAAATAATACTGTATAAAATTAAAAAAAAAAAATATGGTATGAAAAGAAGCCAGAGGCAGACCCGCAGGGGGGTCAACAGGGTTCGAACTCTCCAAAACTTCCTAATTCAACATACATTTGTACACTTCCTCAATAAAACAATACTTATTTAACAGTGTAATGATTGATGTAGCATGAAACTTTGATCTTACACTTCATCTGTATTCTTTCTCTTATAACACCAATCTAGTCCTATCATTTTTTCTGAAAATATTATACAATTACTTATCGTCTTCTCGGGTGGAAGCAATACCCGTTCAATACTACATAGACATAATGGAATATAGCATTGGACAGTCTTACAAAATTTGGATGCCATATAGGTTTGTCAAATACCATCTAACAACACTTCAATAAGAATTTTAACATTCCGGCTGGAGCTCATGTGGTTCGGATTCGACGTTAATCAGTAGGTTCATGTCTCATATAGCCTTGCTGCTGAACGGGACGTTAAACTCAAAATCAACTCAACGACTTTGCTGGCTTATACGCACTTTTTTTGTTGAAAATTTCCATGAACAGTTTGCATAAATGTGACCAGAGTGTTTACGATCACAAATTGCTCCAGTCTCCCTAAATTTTTAAATTACTCTCTTTACAATTGATGAAGTTAAATCACTATTCCCACCATATTTTGTACGAAAATTGCAAACTGTAACTACCAAAGCCATTATTTTTAAAATATTGCTCAACAATGAAAACATGTTGTTCTTTCATGTAGTGCTCCATTTTTAATTAACCCTGAACGGTCAGCTATGACGCTGTCATTTTTTTTTTCGTTGGCAACACCTTACTGCTCGAATGGCGCAAAATTCAAATCTTGCATGAATTTTGAGATACCATTTATATAAAGGAATTTTTGTAAACCAGACTTCTTAATAATTAGCCTTATGTTATCTCACCTTGCCACATTCGGTTTCAAATCTCTATATCTTTTAAACTCAAGATTGCGATTTTTCTCATGGATCTATTAGAATGTACAGAAAAGAAATATGAACATTTATTTAAAATGATTCCAGGTAGGATGAATTTAGGTGCGTTGAAAATGTGTGCATAGAGAATAATGAAGAATAAAAGCAAAACCTAAGTAGAAAATGTTAGCGAAACGTTCAGGAAATAAAAACAATACAAGAACTTGAGGAAATAGAAATTCTTTGAATATTACACTGTTCAACAACGAAAATGTAAATTGAACAAAATCAGCTAATTCTTATTGATTTTGTGGTGCTGATCACGAATTTGAAAGTTATTTTCGAATATTAGCTCTACTTTTTGTTTTACAGGCATGTCTAATAATAACGCTTTAAAAATAAATATATTCGCTTCGTTTGGGGTAAAATATTACACTGATCCGGCAACACTGGAGAAACTATATGAACGCTTGGTTTCATTGTGTTCCTTATCTCAGTAGTGTTCTGCTATTGTTAGAAAAGACAGGTTTAGTGCAGTTATCAGCGTTTTGGGTGTGACGTTTGTGTAGTGCAGGACATAAAAATACAACTACAAATACGCAAAAATACTGGTATTTCGAATGTATATTTTTAAATAGTTGTCGGTACTATTTCAAGTAACATTTTGACGATTTCAATAAACAAAAATGCCGCGAAATTGTGTAAACAGTGCGGATAGCTTCTGCTACGTGTGTGGGGAAGTGATATTTTCCTCACAAAAGCAGACTATAACACCACTAATAAGAAAAGTCTATCAATATTACTTTGGTTGTAAAATTGGAGACCAAGATAAATCTTGGGCACCCCACATTGTGTGTAACACTTGTGGCAGCAATCTAAGAAATTGGATTAATGGGAAGGGGCGCTCAATGCCTTTTGCAGTGCCCATGATTTGGAGGGAGCCAAGCGACCACATCAGAGACTGTTATTTTTGTATGGTTCCTTCCGTCAAGAAGGGAATTTCCACGAAGAAGAAGCGGGCCTTGATCTATCCTAACATTCCTCCTGCAATGCGCCCTGTTCCACATGGAGAAGGACTACCTGTTCCTGACCCACCTAAAGAATACGATCTTTTTTCTGATGATGATCAAGAAGTTGAAGCTCCTGAATCAAGTACTTCGAAGGACCCTACGTTTGTTGTAGAAGAACCTCCATGTGAACCACATAGACTTACTCAAGAGAAACTAACTGATCTAATCAGAGACTTGGACCTCTCGAAAAGCAAAGCCGAAATTTTAGCGTCACGCTGAAAGCAATGGAATTTATTGCAGGAAAAAGTAAATATTTCAGTGTATCGGAATAGGGAGATGTTCACTTCATTTTTTACTATGGAAGACACACTTGTGGCATGTACAGATGTAAATGGTCTCATGAGGGCACTTAAAATTAATTACGAACCTACGGAGTGGAGGCTCTTTATAGATTCGTCCAAGGTGAGTTTAAAGGCAGTGCTTTTACATATTGGAAATGAACTTCCTTCAATTCCTGTAGGTTACGCAATTCATATGAAGGAATCTTATGAAAACTTGAAACGTTTACTTCAAGCCATTAAATATTACGATTTTCAATGGCTCATTTGTGGTGACCTTAAAGTAATAGCACTGTTGCTAGGTATGCAGTTAGGGTATACAAAGTATTGTTGCTTTATATGTGAATGGGACAGTAGAGATCGTGGATCTCATTACCGCAAAAGTGATTGGAGTACCAGAGAAACTCTTCAGCCGGGAGTGAAAAATGTGCAGCATGAACCACTGGTAGATCGTAACCGAATTTTGCTTCCCCCTCTACATATTAAATTAGGTCTTATGAAAAGTTTTGTTAAGAACATGAACCAAGAGGATGAGGCCTATAAGTACCTAAGAGGACAATTCCCTCGATTAAATGATGCCAAAGTTAAAGAGGGTGTTTTCATAGGGCCGCAGATTAGGCAACTATTCAAAGATTACAAGTTCGACGAAATTCTCCAAGGTGAGGAGAAAGCTGCGTGGGAAAGCTTGAAGAGTGTTTGTTCACAGTTCTTGGGAAGACACCGAGCAACAAATTACAAACAACTGGTAGCAAAGTTGTTATTGTGCTACGAAAATCTTGGTTGCAATATGTCTCTGAAACTCCACTTTCTTCATTCACATCTAGACTTCTTTCCCGAAGATTGTGGAGCAGTAAGTGACGAACATGGTGAGCGTTTCCATCAAGATATTGCAGCCATGGAGAAGAGATATGAGGGAAAGTGGAGTTCTAACATATTGGCCGACTACTGTTGGACTATTGCAAGGGATGCTCAAGATGTAACCTACAAAAGGCAAGCCAAGCGAAGACGCTCAAAATAAAATAAACATAATCCTGTACAAGGGATCACTTGAAACTTCTGTCTACATTGCAGTGTAGTTCTTGCACAAAAAGATATTTGTACATATTTTTCATGTTTTGATGTTAATACTGATTTTTATTACGGAATTGTTAATGTTTAACTTGACCACGGTTACTTTATTTTCTGTATCGCTGTGAAACTGGTATTTGCGCAATTTTGAAAAAGGAAGTACAAGGGTATAGAAAGCTATAGGTTAGGGTACTTCTTAACTCCCCAGCTTATCACATCACAGTGAAATAGATAAAAAAAAAAAGTGAAATGTAAGTTTTTACAAGGATTTTGCTTAAATGTTCTATAAATATTAATACATTTGTATATATACAGCTACTGTTGTACAAGGGCGTTTTTTTCACAACCTGACCTAAGAAATTTTTTCTATTATCATTTCCTTTCATATTATGCTTAAATGAATGTAAAAATCGCAATTTCAAAGAATTTACATACTTTCGATCAAAATTTGTTGAACAGTGTTATTTGAGAAACATAAGAAAATAAAATATTTAAGTTTAACGTCCCACGTATATAACATTTAGGCTAAGGAAGACAGGTGATTAAGGGAGGTGAAAGATGATGGAAGAATCGGTGGAATGGGAATGTGGGAGGAAATAGGCATAACCCCACAAAATTCACACATACCATGTTGTCCACCACAAACTTTCTTGGGCGGGAATCGAGCTAGGGACCCCATGCACCAGAGGTAGGTGCTCTATTACTAAATCACCGTGCTCTCCAAGATAAAATGAAGAGTACAGTAACTGACTCAGTGTTTTTAAAGATAAAATGAAGAGTACAGTAACTGACTCAGTGTTTTTTAAGATAAAATGAAGAGTACAGTAACTGACTCAGTGATTTTTAAGATAAAATGAAGAGTACAGTAACTGATAAGTGTTTTTAAGATAAAATGAAGAGTACAGTGACTGACTCAGTGTTTTTAAGATAAAATGAAGAGTACAGTAACTGACTCAGTGTTTTTTAAGATAAAATGAAGAGTACAGTAACTGACTCAGTGTTTTTAAGATAAAATGAAGAGTACAGTAACTGATAAGTGTTTTTAAGATAAAATGAAGAGTACAGTGACTGACTCAGTGTTTTTAAGATAAAATGAAGAGTACAGTAACTGACTCAGTGATTTTTAAGATAAAATGAAGAGTACAGTAACTGACTCAGTGATTTTTAATATAAAATGAAGAGTACAGTAACTGATAAGTGTTTTTTAAGATAAAATGAAGAGTACAGTGACTGACTCAGTGTTTTTAAGATAAAATGTAGAGTACAGTGACTGACTCAGTGTTTTTAAGATAAAATGAAGAGTACAGTAACTGACTCAATGATTTTTAAGATAAAATGAAGAGTACAGTAACTGACTCAGTGATTTTTAAGATAAAATGAAGAGTACAGTAACTGACTCAGTGTTTTTTAAGGCAACGGCATCTGTATTTTAACGACCATTATTCTTACAGCTTTTTATTTAACCTTTGTGATTTGAGTTATCGTTTACTGGTAAAACGACCTATTTTCTTATTTGTAATTCCTGTTTTTCAGTCCTGTTTCAGTTCTTATTTTATCCATGTTCATACACCTTTAAAAAGCAGAAAAAAAATTTAAAAAAAGCTTTGAAGCATTGACTGACGTTGTTTTAACAAATATCGATTCAATTAATGTTCGTCCTTATTGTTTCTTAATTGTCATTGCAAAGAAAGCCTAACAAGGAAGGACAGAGTACGTATTCGCAAGGTTGCTCGGCGAACCAGTTTATCCCTAAAGGGAAATTATAGATCTCAATTCCGTTTCTACAGAATAGCTTTCGAAGATTGCCTCTCTGATACAAAATTCAATTTAATAATATTTCCAAACTATGCCAAGTTTTTCAACAAATTATAATCTACGTATACGCTATTATCCGTGAAAGAAATGAAAAATCAGTATTCGCTGACACACATGTAATTAAAGGAACGAATATAACTCTATGTTCTTCTTCCTTGGACATATTTCCATACCTTTGATATTCAACGCATAGTTTATTATAAAGTTTGTTACGAAAAACTCCCTCAGGACAGTGAGTCACTGGGAATAATTCATGTACTTTATATAAAGTAAAAGTTCAACACATGAATGTTGAACAGGCAATACGTTTCCGTTTTCATAGAAATTGTCTCCCAGTTCTGGGAGTTCTCTTTCCTCATACAAATCGTGGAGATCAAGTTAATAGAACTGTATTTTCATATAAAGAGAAGAGTGGAAATTGAAACTTTGTATTGGAGTAATTCAAAATGTTTTCTGTTAGATTACGAACTCCCAAATCACAGTAGACTAAGCGCTTACGTGCTAGATGATTGTTTATTGATGTTTCCTTTGACGCAAGAGGTTCAGAGGTCTATTCTCGATAAGGTGTATTATATTAAAGCAGTTGAACACACATACACTGTTTTTTTTTTCTGTGACAGTTAATGATACGTTCAAAGCAGCTCTTGTTATCACAGTAAGAAAACTGTCTACGATGGAAATTATGTCTTCCTAAATTGCCACAATTAATAAGCAGTTCCCGCTGACTGCTTTGGCATATTCTAATCTGAATACCACCTTTCCATCAAAGATTACAATGTTTATTAGTGATAGTAGCTGCGTTTACATTACGAGGGGCACACCAAAAATATGTGTCGTTTTGTTCTAAAGTCTATATTTTTTTTGACAGTTCTGGAAAGCAACTGCGGAATCGGAGACCACCATATTCGTCTCTAAGCAGTGCAGTTGTTTTTTTTATTAGTTCAGCAGTGCCTAAACGAGTAAGATGTGTTTCTGATACTTCTCATAGACATGGAATTTCCGGTTGAAGAACAACGGGTAATTGTGGTATTCCTCACCTCAGTTTGATGTTGTGCAGCCGATATTCATCGCCTATTGGAGGATGTGTGTGGTGATAGTGCTCTTACAGAAAACACTCGTGAATTCAAAGTAAGGCGAACGAGTGTGAATGATGAGCAGAGGTCTGGATGTCAAAAAATAGCATCAACTGGTGCTAACATTGCCCGTGTTGAAAATTTCATCAGAAAAGATAGGCTTTATGCTGGAGATTTAAGATACACTGGTTCTAACAATGAGAACAATAAAACGAATAATTGAAAAGGAGATGTGTCCAAGGAAAGTTTCAACTAGTTGGGTTCCAGAACTCCTTAAAAAGAGGCAAGGATTCAATCAAATTTTGCAAATTTGACACGCTTCAGAGGAGAGGAACGCAATTTCTTAGAAAGTCTTGTAACAATAGTTGAATCACAGAATCGACTATTCAACTCAGAAATAAAATGGCAGTCTGACTCCAATCAAAATAATAGTCAGGATTCGATTGTGTCCATAAACGTTTGGAGAAGATAATGTAGGATATGATCGTGTATCTTCTTATAATTGTCTGTATCTACTATCACGATTCTCACATTGTAATGAATATTACCTGATTTTATTTGTTATAATGGACTCAAATGTACTTTCAACAAGTTTTAGAAATAAGTTTGGTAGTTTAGCAGAAATTAAAGGTAATTCGTGAAAACCCGCAACAAAAATCTCTTTGCAGGATTTCAATCTCTTTTCACTTCTAAACCAGTAAAAAAACGGATTTTACATTACCTTTTAAAATACTCTATTTTACCATCAAAGCTTCACACATCGCATCAAACATCAAGGCGTCAGAACAAAAAATATATACTCAACATGAAAAGGAAGATCTTTTCATTTTGAAATGCTATATCACGCTGGAAGCACTACTTTCTGCTCTGCGTATACAATATGAAAATATGACAAAGGTGAAAAAAGTAAATGTTGGGATATAAATGTTGTTCAAGAAATGTTTCACTAGTTTTACTTTCTTCTTTACTTTACAATAATGAAAAAGGATGGTGAAAGACTTCCTTACACGGATTTACTGTACCAAGAATAAGTTTCAACTTGACTTTTATTACTCTGTTCAAATCGGGAGTAGTGGAAATGTACGATTTCCCACAACTCAAATTTTATCCCTCTATTCGAACTGGAAGTAGTGGAAATGTACTATTTCGCACAACTCAACTTTTATCTCTCTATTCAAACTGGAAGTAGTGGAAATGAACGATTTTCCACAATTCAACTTTTATCACTCTGTTCAAACTGGAAGTAGTGGAAATGTACGATTTCCCACAACACAACTTTTATCACTCTGTTCAAACTGGAAGTAGTGGAAATGTACGATTTCCCACAACTCAACTTTTATCTCTCTATTCGAACTGGAAGTAGTGGAAATTTACGATTTCCCACAACTCAACTTTTATCCCTCTATTCAAACTAGAAATAGTGGAAATGTACTATTTCCCACAACTCAACTTTTATCCCTCTATTCAAACTGGAAATAATGGAAATGTACGATTTCCCACAACACAACTTTTATCTCTCTATTCGAACTGGAAGTAGTGGAAATGTACGATTTCCCACAACTCAACTTTTATCCCTCTATTCAAACTAGAAATAGTGGAAATGTACTATTTCCCACAACTCAACTTTTATCCCTCTATTCAAACTGGAAATAGTGGAAATGTACGATTTCCCACAACACAACTTTTATCTCTCTATTCGAACTGGAAGTAGTGGAAATGTACTATTTCCCACAACTCAACTTTTATCCCTCTATTCAAACTGGAAATAGTGGAAATGTACGATTTCCCACAACTCAACTTTTATCCCTCTATTCAAACTAGAAATAGTGGAAATGTACGATTTCCCACAACTCAACTTTTATCCCTCTATTCAAACTGGAAATAATGGAAATGTACGATTTCCCACAACACAACTTTTATCTCTCTATTCGAACTGGAAGTAGTGGAAATGTACTATTTCCCACAACTCAACTTTTATCCCTCTATTCAAACTGGAAATAGTGGAAATGTACGATTTCCCACAACTCAACTTTTATCCCTCTATTCAAACTAGAAATAGTGGAAATGTACTATTTCCCACAACTCAACTTTTATCCCTCTATTCAAACTGGAAATAATGGAAATGTACGATTTCCCACAACACAACTTTTATCTCTCTATTCGAACTGGAAGTAGTGGAAATGTACTATTTCCCACAACTCAACTTTTATCCCTCTATTCAAACTGGAAATAGTGGAAATGTACGATTTCCCACAACTCAACTTTTATCCCTCTATTCAAACTAGAAATAGTGGAAATGTACTATTTCCCACAACTCAACTTTTATCCCTCTATTCAAACTGGAAATAATGGAAATGTACGATTTCCCACAACACAACTTTTATCTCTCTATTCGAACTGGAAGTAGTGGAAATGTACTATTTCCCACAACTCAACTTTTATCCCTCTATTCAAACTGGAAATAGTGGAAATGTACGATTTCCGACAACACAACTTTTATCTCTCTATTCGAACCGGAAGTAGTGGAAATGTACGATTTCCCACAACTCAACTTTTATCCCTCTATTCAAACTAGAAATAGTTAATGTACTATTTCCCACAACTCAACTTTTATCCCTCTATTCAAACTGGAAATAATGGAAATGTACGATTTCCCACAACACAACTTTTATCTCTCTATTCGAACTGGAAGTAGTGGAAATGTACGATTTCCCACAACTCAACTTTTATCCCTCTATTCAAACTAGAAATAGTGGAAATGAACGATTTCCCACAACTCAACTTTTATCTCTCTATTCGAACTGGAAGTAGTGGAAACGTATGATTTCCCACAACTCAACTTTTATCCCTCTATTCAAACTGTAAATAGTGGAAATGTACGATTTCCCACAACACAACTTTTATCTCTCTATTCGAACTGGAAGTAGTGGAAATGTACGATTTCCCACACTCAAGTTTAATCAGTCTGTTCAAACCGAAAATAGAAAAATGTAGGATTTCCCATTTGAACACTGATCTCCATAGTGAAGAAATGACAATAAATAGCAATAATCATTTTTCTATATGTACGTAATCAATACTGTACAAGTACGTTCCATCTCTTATTGTATTCTTTTAATTGTAACCTGAAGTTGTAGATACCTACCAATATTTTAGGTTCCAATATTTATTTTCATAGAATAAAAACAATAATAGGAGCTGACCAACGTCTTTTTTTATATACATTCAAGATCCCAAGAATATATATCCTCTGAAAAGTTATTCTTCTTAAAACCGGAAGTAGTAAAAACTAGTAATACAAGTTCCGGTTTCATTATTGAGTTTTATATAGTAATATTGTAACATGACGAGAATTAATTGGTAAAGGGAAAAAGACACTTAATTAATCACTATCATAACACTTCATATTTAAAATGGAAAATAAAATTCAAATCCCAATCTGGTGCTGTAGATCATTTAAATATCTTCAGAACAATTAAGGAAATCATGTAATATGCAGATAGAACATTCCTTCTAATAAGAAATAATGCTCATGTTATGTAACAATGCGTTGACTTAAAAATATTAACGCTTCCTACTTTAAGCAACCAGAAAAAAATGTTGTAATTGTTTAAGGCAAGCGGAAGAATACTCCCATCACCAAAATTAGGAAGAGAAAGTAGGTAGAGTGAAATGGTAGAGAATTCGGGATAGTGTGCTAGTATCTGAAGAAGAGACAAGAACTTCTCCGTCATTCTCGCAGAACTAATTTTGGTGAGTGCATAGCTGGTGTATGACTTAATAAACGCATTGCTTCTATTCGACTATAACTGCAAATCTTTTCTATCGTCAAAATCTTGCTTCTGAATTATGCCAAGACATTGTCTAAATGATAACCTAACAGGCTACAGCACCAGTTTCGGATATTAAATTAATCTGATGTCTCTAGTTTTATTTAATGAGTTGATACATTACCTACTTTTGATGCATTACCGGCAATTATATAAGATTAATGGTTAATTCATTAAAAGCCCATATTTAATAGCCTCCGCAACTAAGATATGTTCACTAATTTCTCAGCTACAAAACTGGGTATATGCATCGTGTCAGCGTCTGAGTTCGATTCCCATTAGCGGGATATGACAATATAATCATGAGAGACACTAAGAAATTGTTCTTGATATGGATTGAGTAACAGTTTTTATGATCCTTCTGTTGCAACCGGAAGTTATACCTCAACTACACTTCCGGACTATGTATTGAATTAGCATAGTTTGAACGTCTACTGAAATCTCACAATGTGAAACGATTGTTCATTCAACAACTTTTTGAGGACATTCTATTCTTACTCCTGAAGATTTGTTTTAAGAGCGTACGGTGGTTCAGTGGTAGAGTCCTTACCTCTGGTACGCGTAGTTCGTGGTTAGATCCCGGCCAAGTAAGTCCTTGGTTCGATTCCAGCTCGAGCCAAGTGAGTTTTGTAGTTGTTAAACCCCGTGTGCGTGGTTTTTTCGGGGTTCTCCCGTTTTCTCCCATTTTCTTCGTTCCACCATTTTCATTCATTTCTGGTCATTACCGTCTCCTTTAGCCTAGCCGGCATAACAGTGGAAGGAAAAACTTTAAGATTTTCCCGACCAAATAAATTTGTGGTGGACAACATCGTGCCCGTAGGCTTTTTCTCAGGCTTTTACTCCTGTTTCCTCCCATTTTCTCATTCCACCAATTCTTCCGTCATCATTCATTTGTCTTAATCACCCGTCTCTCTTAGCCTTAAGGACATAATCGTGGGACGTTAAACTGAAAGATTTCATTTCATTTCAAGATTTCTTTTTCTACGTCTATATTTAGTCAATTAGTCCTTCACCAACGTTACCACTATGTAGATTCCGAAAATTTGTGAACTACCCACTTTTTTCTCATGGCCGCGGTGGCTCAGTGATAGATCGTTGACTTCCGGTGCATGTAGTCCTTGCTTCGATTCCAACTCGCGTCCATTGAGCTTTGTGGTGGACAAACACTGTGTGCGTGAAATTTATCGGGGTTCTCCTGTTTCCTCTTACTTTCTTGATTCCTTCACTTCATTAATTTCTCCTCATCACGTCTCCTTAAAATAGCCGACCTTAACTGGCCCAAATCCCGGGGGATGAGGGGGACACGTCCCCTCCAATCTTGGAACTAGGGGGAGACTGTCCCCCAAATAATTCGATTTGAAATGTGTTTTTTATTTGGGGGTGTGGTGGAGAAATGTGATGATTTGGGTCAGATCTCCACAACGGAAAGTGAGATGAAATTGATGTCTCCCGAGAATAAGCCTCAAATCTGCCCACCTCTCAATGTTAAAGACAACTTGTTCCCCTGATTCTCCACAATGTTGTTTTTCAACTTAATAAATATTTAGAACATCACTAAGGGGGAAAATATTGCGAACGGTCTTACCCGTCCCCCCTAATCTTAAAGAAAGATTTGCACCGCTGATCGTGGGACGTAAAAGATAAAGATTTCATTTCGTTTTCCACTTTTCCCTCACTTTATATTAGAACCGCAATTGCTTTCGTGTTGATAATTTGAAAGAAACAGTACTAATTCGTTAATTAATATGTGAACAACTCAAACATCACGTGATTGCGTACAGGTCTGTTTCGGTAAAGTATTAATTACTGCATATCAATTACTTTTTTTAAAATTTTGAAATGTTAATTAACTCCAATATATAAACTGAACATATGTACATCTGTTGAACTATGTAAACATAACATAAATCACTGTTAATGCACATGTTAGCTAATCAGATCAGCATTTTGTTAATGTTGTGTTCGTAATAGCGGTAATAGTGTGCATATGCTTCTGTGTTTAATCACGTGTTCAATGTAATACACAAATGTATATACTAAATTAGTTACCCACGAAATTAACAAGATTTTAATATCGATAGCGAGTTTTAAAAAAATATTTAAAAATTCACTTTAATTTCTAGTGAAATTGTTTGCAGGGAAACTCAAAGGAACTTGCACTCTATAGTACAGTAGTGTTTCTCGACGTTCCCCAATCAAGAATAGTATTAAAATTTATGACACTCAGAGGCAGTGGAGTACGCAGAAATTCAACAAGGGCTGTTTAAAACAATCTCATATTCTTTCAAAACATGCTAGATTTTTGTATATATTCACCTTATAATAACAAATATTTATTTTTTCGAAGGATGGAAAATGGACTGGTTCTCGTGAAAATGTTCCGGACCGGTTTCTGAACCGGTTCTGGGTTGTGGCTGTTGTTCAGAAATGTTTCTGGTTTTTTCAGGAAGTGGTATTCTAACCGGTTCTGAGATGTTAATAGCAGAGAGGAGCCGTCTTAAACAGGTTCTGAGACAACAAGAAAATGAAGAACCGGTTCTGAGATATTAGGAGAAAGGTGAATCGTTTCTGGGAGCGGTTTTGATATGTTGGGAAAAGGGTTGAACCGGTTCTGGGAGCGGTTCTGAGTTTCTGCTGTTGTTCAAGAACCGGTTCACAGACCGTTTTCACACCAAGTGGTTCTCGGCCCAGCTCTTAGAATTAAGACAGCAGCATTTCTTGAACCAGTTCTGATATGATAAGAAAACGTCAAATCGGTTCTGACAGCGGTACTTACAAGTTTGTGAAATATATATATTGAAAAAGAATATAATCCCAGTGGTACTGATACTAGATTTCGGTATGTATACATTTATTGAGTGACAGAGTTTCTTTTAAATATTCCACTGAATGTAATTTGTCTTATATTGATATTATGCATTTTAACATCAAGTCTTTGATTTATTAATTTTTCTTCTTTCTTTCTTTTTTTTCTTTTTATACTGTACATTCATGCATTATCTCGACATGATCTTATATTAGAGCTTTATCACAAATTTATCTTTCTTAAATTACTGTACTTTCCTTTTAGGATGGTATTGTAAATATAATATTTCTTCATTATTTCATCTATTTTCCACTAATCTTTGTTAGTTCTATTCTACAACGTTAATTCTATATTATCACATATAATCATATAAAGTTAACTAATGCATGTATTTTAATTACAACCATTATATTATCCTATTGCACAAAAATATCTCCCATATTTATTTGTATGTAAACGTAAACTGTACGCCTTCTATAACTGGAGTTATATAGTCTACTGAGGGAATTATTAAGAAACTACATAATGGAAATCTTTGAGTTTTATGTCCCACGGTTATGCCGGCCAGGCTAAAGGAGACGGTGATGAAATGGTGGAATAAAGAAAGTGGGAGGAGACGGGAGAACCTCGAGGAAACCCACGGAAATCAGTCCAGCATTGCCTACAGAGGAAACAATATCTGGTTGAAAAAACAACGGAAGGTAGCATTGACTCTCATTACCTCTGATGACAAGCATGTTAGAAAAATATGTGCGGTCAATTGATCAACTTGTTTCGTTTCACATGAAACAAATATCATTCACCGCCAATAAAAATTAAAAAAAAAAAAACATGTCATTTAGTTCTTTTATTGGAAAAAGAGGTTTCACCGTACAAACACCGATCTTTTGTTTCATTTGTCAGATCTGGTACAAACAATGGCCCTTTCTTTTTCTGACTTCCAAGAAAGAACGCGTTCTAGATTTTTCTTACATTTAAAAAGCGGGTCCGCTTTGACCTTACGTAAAAGACTAACACTAGAACCGGTCTCTGTAGTGTCTTGACATCTCAAAGTCAATTCTGGTCTTTTCTTCATATTTCAAAACCGGTTTCACAACCACTTCGTAATAAGGCAAACAGATTCTTGAATCGGTTCCTGAACCATGGTCAAAACAGAGGACCGGCTCTGAGAGCGGTTCTTAAATGTATGAAATATGTTGAACCGGTTTTTGAAATTCAGAAACCAATGGAACCGGTTCTGGAACCGATCCTAACTTTATCATGTGTTCTCGGTTCTTGAACCGGTTCTGGAACAAAGGGAGCGGTTTTTTTTTCATCTCTGATTTTTCCATATTTTGTTCTAGAAGGGACTAAAACCTTTTAACTCCTCCTTGGATATAGCACTGCCCAGAGGTATAAAGGAAAGCTCTGTCTTTACTCCAGAAACTAATGAGTGAAACTTTTTCAATCTGAGGACCTTTTAGTCTCGTAAGCCGAAGAGATTGTGCTCAATAGCGATAAAATCGTAATTGTGAAAATACAGCAAGCTTTTTCCTGTACTTTTTTTTTACTTCAATCCAAAACACTATTTAGTTTCACTTAGTCATGAGTCACTTAGTTCTGAAATTTTAGAATTTTTATTCGTTAACTATAACCTCTAAGTTACAGTTAAACGGGCACAAGAATTTTACAACACACCTCAAATTCCCTCAAGATTCACCAGTTGAGCACTCCCTGTAAAAAATGAAATGAAATCTTTCAGTTTAACGTCACACGACTATGCCCTTTAGGCTAATGGAGACGAAAGATTAAGGCAAGTGAATAATAATGGAAGAATTGGTTTAATGAGAATGTCGAAGTTAACGAGAGTACACCGAAAAAACCCACAGACACATGTTGTCCACCACAAGCTTATTTGGTCGGGGATCGAATCAGGGACCCCACACACTAGAGGTAAGCCTCTACCACTGAGCTATCATGACCCCATATTGTATGAATGAAGATCCTAACATTACAATCTTGTAAGTCCCACAGTCCTGCTTGCGTTATCTTAATAACACAACACAGCATAAACATGAGATATCAGAAAAAGTACTGAATCTAACACGTAAGAGAAAATTAAATAAAAACTAGACGGAGGACAGTGGCGGATCTTGCAGGGGGCCTAGGCTCGTCTTGTTTTTTGAGTGACAAGATAATGGAGCTATTATTTATATATTTTTGAAAGTTTATAGCAAATGTGGCCTTTTTTCTTTATTGGAATTTTTTTTGAAACAATAGATATAATTTTAGCTGCTATTTTTTCTGTAATGCAATATATAAAACAATACTTTAAGCCCACAATGTCAACGTTCAATCTAGCTATAAGATCCATCGAGAGAGATTGATTGATTGATTTTTGAGATTTTACGTTCCGTTCAGCAGCGAGGCTATATGAGACGTGGACCTACTGATTAACGTGGAATCCGAACCACATGAGCTCCCGCCGGGAATCGAACCCGGGTCCATCGAGAGACAGTTAAGTTGGAAACTTTTGCAGAGCCCATGAAAAACTGTAAATCAATTTTTGCAAAAGAGACGAATTGGCGAATTGGTTAGACATTTGACTAATTTGTTTTGCTTCCCTGTAAATGCCTAATAATTTATTAATTCGCACTTTATGTGTAAGTGTAACTGGTCAAAGGAATGATTCGTCTTTTGTTTCTGGTTCTTGTTAATGGAGTGCGTAAACGAGTTTCAAATTAAAATGATTTACTTAAACGAATAATATACCTCTCATGGTCTGGGTTCTGGCTGCTCCCTACCCCCCAACCCAGTTTCCACATTCTGGATCCGTCACTGAGTAAAGATCGGACGCTTCTATTTTTCAAACAGTATGGGACATGCATAAGATTGTGAGTACTATACATTGTTCAGCGTAAGCTCTAAACTCCGATAAACAAAATATTTGTATCCTTCCGCTTGTCACAAATACGATTGGCTAGTGATGTATCACTCCCACTCCTCACGGGGAGGAGCAAATTATACACGTGCATTTTGACAATACTGTCTCGTGTTGTCCAGATACTTACAGCAGAAGAAAAGAAAGAAAAGAAACACGAAAGATTAAAAAAAAAAGTATTTGAATTTCGCTGGTAAACAATTGTTGCTCAGTGAGTAAAAGTTTACCTTGTTGGTGTTTCACCACAACACTCGCGGAACCGGGATTCATGCCAGTCATCTTTCAGACTTTAAAAGCAGAACACCCGTCCACAGTTTATTTGGTGCCATAATTACTGCGCATGCTTAGTGTTTATTTCTATTGTTTCGTTAGTCACACTCGATTGCAGTAATATTAGATAATCCGTATTATATTTTTGTCATTCATAATAATATAGCAGTTTTATATGACGCTTCATAGTAAAAGTAATAGTGCAATCACATGAACTATTTAGCGGAGGAGTACAAGCGTCGGTAGGACAACAGCAAATCAGCGAGATTTAGTTTCACGTGGCTTTGTTTATCGCAGTTTAGAGCTTACGCCGAACAATGTTATAGAAGCCTGTCACCTTTACATAAATATTTTTCTGAAGTAAATAAAACAATCTCCTGGCAGATATATGTAAAATTAATAAATTTGCTTATTCAAACAAAAATATTGGAAGAAAGAGTTTTCCTTAAAATAAATAGGATTAAAATTCATCTAATATCTCTTGTAAAATGTGTTAAATATTTAACCGTTTTTTGGCAAGAGAGACAGCTCCATTATGTGGCCATTTTCTAGAACAATTAATAACGTAATCTGATGGTTTGCCTTATAAACGACACAGCTTCTCGCAATTAATTAATGAATGACTACATCAGCAGTAAACAATCAATACGTCAATATGCTTCCCTCCACTAATCATCTAATTGGGAATACCTTAATGAGTTGTCGTATAAAAGCTCCAACCAAACCTATTAACATATTATTTTCTGTATGTTTTAGATCACAAAGGGGTCGTCCATCCTATCTCATGAATTTGTAGGTTAGTACATTTTATCGAAGTTATTGTGGGAGACTCTAATTCTTCTGTGATTTACATTTTATCTTGTTTGTTATTCTAAAGTTTCGTAATGAACAAATTCAACTTAAAACCGGTTGTAAATAATCCGCAACTTTTGTATAGTGCAGACGCTTCATGGTAGGGTGTGCCTTAATACTATTGGACCGGTTTCTTCCAATCAGGATTAACATATAAAGAGAGCCCCATGTTAGAGTGTACTGTACTTCCTGCTTGTCAAAGACACACAAGAATACATTATACGATATTTTTGACAATCCCAGTAACTGTAGTATCTGGAAATGAAACGAAATGAAATCTTTCAGTTTAACGTCCCACGATTATACCCTTTAGACCAGCGTTTCTCAACCTTTTTCAACTTGCAGCACACTACGGGTGTAACTTGAATTCGGCACACTCATAGATATTATTATTATTTGCAAATATAAAATACCATGGTATTTTTTTCTGTAATTACTGATTATCTTCTCACAGAGATGAAAGCTCGATCACTGGTTTTCCCCTATGCTTATTTTTTATTCTAATTTTAAAATAGAAAGCAATTGCAATGAAATTTAGGGCTCAGATTTTTTAAAATACGCTTTCTTTTTCGAAAACTGTATCCAACCTTTCACTAAGAACGAAGGTCACTAAATAACGAACGAACAAACAAATGTCTTATACTTTTAACTTTGCTATTTTACCCAAAATCGGTGCACATTATTGCAATCACACAGCTTGCGATGCGTCGAAGTCAAAGCACAGCTATTGAACAAAGTGTTCTGTCATTCACGTGCGAATGAGTGTTCTATGAACGTTCACTTGACGCGTACCGTACAAGTGCTTCCATTTCTCGGTGTTAGTATGACTCTCAATTGAAGCGTAACATAGCAGCTAACCGTGGAAATGTGTACGAGCCGAAATACTTTCTGCTACACGGTAATAGATGTAGAATAAAATATTACAATTACAGTATTTTTTTCCATGGTGGAAATTCATAGTAATGTGAAATATAAAAATATACTTTTTTTCCTATGTCTTGCAATTTGGTTGCTATACAATTAATAATTTTTTTTCGATTTCCTCGTGGCACACCAGTGTGCCGCGGCACACCTGTTGGGAAACGCTGCTTTAGGCTAAGGGAGACGATGATTAGGACAAGTGAACAATAATGGAACAATTGGTGGAACGATAATGTGGGAGAGTACCCCGAGAAAACCCATGGACAGGACGTTGTGTACCACAAATTTACTTGGACGGGATTGAACCTAGAACCCCGCTCACAAGAGATAAGCGCTCTACCACTGAGCCAACGTGGTTTTCATTCTCCGGTATTTGTTTTCTTAGAATTGTCGATGGGTGATTATAATTATCATCTTCATCATCATAGGTAATATGCCATTATTGGCAGGTCTTGCCGCAACCGTAGAGCTTCCATGCTCTACGATCTTCCTAACCTTTACGTATGATTTCTCTGATTAACATCGTTCATCAACTGTAGTCTCCTTCTCCCTTTCCCCTATCTGTTCTACCACCATACCTTCTAGCACATGCCTTATGATATAGTTCCTTCTTAGGCAATATTCCAACCAGTTTCTCTTCCTGTTCTGAGTAATATTTAAAACTGTTTTTTCTCCCTTACCATTTGTAACACCTTCTCATTTGTTTTCCGCTAGACCCAATTAATATTCCCCATCCTTGTTCACACTCACTTTTCGAAAACTTCCAGTTGTTATTAATCATTTTTGGTAATGTCCATGTTTTTCCCATAATGTTTCCAATATACAAAACATTTTTTGAATGAGTTTTTACTCAACTCCCTCAAAATGGACTTTTCTTCCTCCTAAAGGCTTTTTTTTATCATTCCTATCTTTACTTTTATTTCATATTCATACTTTGTATCTTCACCAAAAATAATACTATCCACGTATACAAAACTAGTCACCTGTCCTATTTTTTCCACTTCTATTTTTTTATATTTGACACCCAACTAATATTTTCTTTTCTTTTTTTTTTATTTGCAGGTCAGTTGACTTCCACCACGTTAATTAACAAGAATCTTCATGTGAAACAACGTACGTAGGTAAAGTAAACTTTTAGATACGTTAATTAACGAGAATCTTCATGTCAAACAACTTACGTAGGTAAAGTAAACTTTTAGATACGTTAATTAACGAGAATCTTCATGTGAAACATCGTACGTAGGTAAAGTAAACTTTTAGAAACGTTAATTAACGAGAATCTTCATGTGAAACAACGTACGTAGGTAAAGTAAACTTTTAGATACGTTAATTAACGAGAATCTCCATGTGAAACAACGTACGTAGGTAAAGTAAACTTTTAGATACGTTAATTAACGAGAATCTTCATGTGAAACAACGTACGTAGGTAAAGTAAACTTTTAGATAGGTTAATTAACGAGAATCTTCATGTGAAACAACGTACGTAGGTAAAGTGAACTTTTAGATACGTTAATTAACGAGAATCTTCATGTGAAACATCGTACGTTGGTAACGTGAACTTCTAGATAATTTACTTAATAAGACTATTTTTTTTCTGATGAAACACTGACTGGATTGCTCCAATCCCTGCTTGATTAACACCTTAGGTACATTACAAACAAGATTCATTAATATATTACATTCTTGGTGTGGTACTTCCCACGTGGATAGAGGTGCATTGTTTGCTTCATTTCCATTAAGACATATTATGGATTTAATATTCCTAGTAACGAGACCTTAAATTACCTATATTATTATAACTAAATATTCTGCCTATTGACAAGTCCTGGGACTAATGAGGTTTTTTTTTCTTTTCTTCTTGTTAATTTTCAGTTTGGGCCTGGAAATGTTTCTTCCATTTTTCTCGATTTTCAGCTTCCTCTTTTAACTCCCAATATTTTCTTCTATTTTTCAAATCATTGATCACTTGAGTCGTTCTTCCTATCCCTCGCTTTCCTTCCATCTTTCCTTCTATGGCGGTATAAAGAAGATAATTTCTTCGCAAGATGTGTCCAATCCAATTGGCCTTTCTATAAAAGATGGTGGTTAGAAGCGTCCTCTTCTCTCCTATTCGTTTTTAAAACGTCTTTGTTTGTTATTATTCTATCCATCTTTTCCGACTTCCTCCAACACCACATTTCGAAGCTCTCCAAATATTTCTTCTCTAACTTCCGTAATGTCCAAGTCTCTGAATCGTACAGTTCAATGCTCCATATTTTGCGCTTGACTACGTCCATATATGCTCCATATATAGCTCTTCACTTGACCAATTTCTTCCTTAGTCCAAAATTACCTACCTAGGTATATGTTACCATAAATTTCATTTAAGCATCAATAGAAATCTTGAGTAATAAAATTTGTCGAATGGGAGCCATCTTGATTGTTTATATCTTGTTTGCTTTTACGCAAGCATGTAGCGGATGATATGTACCTACATGGAGAGAGAGAGAGATTTTCATTATGGCGGGATGTTTAAAATTGCAACTAGTTCGCTGTAATATAAAGAATTAGTTATAGTGGGCAAAAATTATAAATGTTCAAGGCTAATTCGTGTTGTCAAATGTAATAATGCATGTATAGTTTCACTAAATTTAATTTGTAATTTATAATCGTACTAATTACTTGGAGTGGCCTTGCGGTATGTATGTGTAGCCACTGAATGAGCTTAATGCATTAGTAGAAAGTATATTAATGAGAGCAGAATATTCCCGAAGCACTATTTATTTACGGGAAATAGGTGGATGCTCTTAACAAGTAGAGTAAATTATTTTTAATATTCGAGTAACTTCTGTCGAGAAAAAAAAACAGGCTATTTTGTTTTAAAAATTAAAAACAAAAGTTGATGTCGTTGTTAACAGTATCCTGTAATATTGGAAATTGAAGAGGAGAAAACGTGAGTCAATATAGGATCTACAACGAGATATTGTGAGCCTCTTTATGTGTTCGAAGGCGTATAGATTAGGATTAGTTGAGCAATATTAAAAAGTTGTTAAAAATTCTTTTCCGAATAAATGACAGTAAATGTAATCTTTTCAGCAAATATATTTGATTATATAAAAGAATATGCCTATTGTAACGTAAAATAGAATAGAATAGAAAGAAACATAAGGAAAGTAGCGCAGAGTAATGAAGAAACTTAGCGGGTAGAAGTAAGAGTAGCATCCACGAATAGCACATATGTTGGAGTAGAATAGTGTATAACAATAAAGAAGTAATAGATTACAGTAAAGTTGCATAGTAAAGTATAGAAGAAGGTAAGGTAGAAGAGCAGAGAGTGGAGAAGTTAGATTAGCGTAGCGTAAATTAGAATATAATAAAGTAGATTAGTATCCATTAGGTTAGGTTATGTTAGGTTTCATTTTTTGTAGGTAGGAGTCTACTCTAAGGTCTATTGTAACCATAAATTATTTGTTAGATATTTTCCTACTTTTTGTGATGCAATACATGGCTATTGCTCGACAGAAGGGTCCCAAACATTAGTGGCATAAAATGTAGGTAAAGTTATGGTAAGGTAAGGAACAGTAGGAAAGGTAGGGTAGAGTACGATATAGTAGAGTAGGCTAGAATAGAGTTGAGTAGGGTAGAATAAAGTAGAGTAGGAAGGATGGAGTAGAGTAAGATAGGGTAGAATGTTTAGGTTTCGGTAAGGCTAATCTGGGCTCCATCTGTAAAACTTAATCCCTATGTGTTTCACCCAAATCTTCGCTGACACACTTTACCAGCGCTAACTTTTTCGATGTTTAAAATTATTTTACGCTTACCACTGAGACAACCTGTACGAGGTAAAAACTATAAACAAGTTTTGCACCCAATCCGTTTCAGAGCAGAACGTAGCTGTGGGCTCACGCGTTTGTGTGCGATAGCGTCCTTAGGGAGCAGACACGTTAATGAAGGTGGGTCTGCGCGTGTATGAAGATTTTGTAACCGGCTGGAGTTCAAATCGCTGTTCGGGCGGCCATTTATTTGTAACCACTCCGTGTAATCTAGTCGCTGTCCGTGGCTCGTGGTACTACCAATAAATATCTTCCTGATACTTTAACTTACCTGGACAGGACGATGAAGGACCTCTCCAAGAAAAGGTTACAAACTGTTTCCAAATCGCTCGTCGGTCTCAATAATGAGATGAGCATTAGGCGCCGAGAGGTTCGGGTGTCTCGTCTCGGAAACCTCACGGACGATCAGACGGTCATCCAGGCCATAACGCACACAGACATCACTCATACAAACAACGAAAACACACTGGATTAAATGACACTATACTTATTTATTAGAGTACTATTATAAAAAAATAGCGAAGAGGAATGGACACAACACTGAACACTAGATAAATATAATAATTTTCGTCGACACGACATGCGTGGTTACGGCTTCCAGACCTGGAGTCAAACTCCTCGAGCATCCAAGCTCAAGCTACGGGTTGCAATAGTCAACGGAAAAGTGTTGGCAGTTCATTTCAAAAATCACTCAGTTAACTCACCTGTATGCACATACAAACAGAATACGGAAAATAATTTATGTTAATTTTAGCCAACTGCCTATAATGCACTAGACACGGCGATAACACTGGCGTGAGAAAGTACAGATAACGAACTGCAAAAATTGTGAGGCTGGTGCCACTTTGGCCACTGGGACATCTGGTCAGCCCGTATTTCTCTAATCTATTGTAATGTTTCCATAAGTGATTAAAGAAAGCACTTAATTCAGTTCCAAATAACTGCAGAATATATACTGTGCATATAATAAGTCAGGGAGAAACACTGAAATGGTTAGTCACTAACTGAAATGTTCTCAGCAAAAGCAATGTTTTAAATATATATATGAAAAAAACGATGAAAGACTTCTTTGTCCAATTGTGTGGGAAAGAAGCGATTCCCACCAAAGAAAGAACTTATGTGCGTTGCAGAATAAAGTATAAATTGAAAATAATGATCACTGTCTTTACGAAATATACAGAGTGTCCACAAAAAATCCTTCTATAACCTGGCAGCGGTTATATTTTACTTCCAATATTAATTTCTGCATGCATGGAGATTCCATATCATTGTATTTGGTGAATTCTTGGTTTCTTCTTATATATTGAGAGGAAGAAACATGGTGCATTGTTGGTTCCCAACATGTCATGTTACCACTCTTTCATAAGGTACTAATAATACATATACCATAATGATATGGAGCTCTACATAAACCAGACTAATAACACTAGCGTTGTAAAGTATTAACCATGATTCTAACCATATTTGGTGTTTAATGTTATACCAAATCACAAATGCATTTTGCTTTAATGGTAATTTAACATACCTGGGACTCAGAATTAGAGACATAGGTTTAGAAGTAAAAGCATATAAAACTAAATACATGGAATTCGTCGGGATCGTAATACTGAAAATTATGGATGCTTCAAAGTTTCAAATAATACTTGCGATAAAGTGAATCTAGGAACAATATTAACAGACCAAAATCAACCCATGAAAAAAATTAAATGTCGAATGAAAGCAGATAATTAGTGCTATTATTCAGTTAAAAATCTTTTTGTTGTTGTGTATTTTGTCGAGGAATTTGAAGCTTAAAATGTATACAGCAATAATCATGCTTGTTGTGCTCTATGGTTGAGAGACATGGTTGCTTACCTTAAGGGAGATCGAAGACTGAAAGTATTTGGGAATAAAATCCTGAGACGAATATTTGGACCCAAGCGGAACGGAGTGGGGAATGGCGAAAACTTCATAAAGAGGAACTACATAATTTATACATTTTACCAAACATTATGGTCATCAAATCTAGAAGGTTCAGGTAGGAATGTCATGCAATCAAATTCGAAGAAAGTAGGAGCGCATTCAAAGTTTTAACTGGAAATCTAATCGGAAAATGTCTATTAAGAAGACCTAGGTGCAGATGGGAGAACAATATTAAGATGGATCTCGGAGAAATAGGAATACAAAGTAAAAATAAGTATTCCACTGTGTCAAGTAGGCTAAGGACAGAAGTCAGTGGTGAACTTTGGTGAACGAGGCTTTGCTTTATTTCTCCGTGTTCCTTAGGCCATAGAGTTAGTTAGATAGATAAATGCCATATGAACGAACCCTACACATATCGTCAACACGCTATCTTGCATCACTACTCTACCAGTTGCGCTATCTATGCAGAAGGCATCAATCTCCACTGATTGATAATCATCTCCACTTTCTAGAATGCCTGGTCTCTGAGAGCTCCTTTATCCTTACACGCTCTCTAGGATGCCTGGTCTCTGAGAGCTCCTTTATCCTTACACACTCTCTTGGGCGCCTAGTCTCTGATAGCTCCTTTATCCTCACACACTCTTTAGGACGCCTAGTGTCTGAGAGCTCCTTTATCTTTACACACTCTCTTGGACGCCTAGTCTCTGAGAGCTCCTTCATCCTTACACACTCTCTAGGACGTCTGGTCTTTGCAAAATACTTCATCACTATCTAGAATGTCTGGTCTCTTAGATTTATCTCCCTCTCCAGGACCTGGTCTCTGAGAACTTTATCTTTACCACTCTCTAGAAGCCCTGATCTCTAAAAGTTCCTTTTGCTAGGACGTCTGGTCTTTGAGAGGTACTTACCCACTCCTTCGCCATTAGAGCCTTGATCCAATAAGTACGACGCCTGGTTCCTGGGTTTCTACAAACTCACCTGCAAAGCCACCAAATATCTAAGAGGTACTTATGTTTGAACTGTAATTACTATTATTACTGGATGTAAGAAGAAATTTTATAATAGAAGATGATTGGGAAAGTGCAAAATTCTTTTGTACCACTTTTTAGCTCTATCAAAAAAAAAAAAAAAAAAAAAACTATTACATGGTGGAGGGTCGAAGCAATATATATACCTCGAAGAAGTAAGTAGTGGAATAAAGAAAATAGTCAAGAAGAAATATTGCAAAAGACACAAAAAAGACATAAATAATTGAGAGATACAGTACATAAAGAACAGAAGAAATAACAGAAAAGTCGAAAAAAAAAACAATAATTTCTATAGAAACTGACTTGGGAGAGCAAAGCAATTCTATTGGCAGATATGATTGGACCATTATTTTTTTTCTTTTTTTTTCTGTTTCATTTCTCGTTTCGTCTGTTGTTCATAGAGGAGTGAAAATGAAATGAGATTTTAGATACAAAAGAGAATGATAGAGAATCATTCATGCAATGAAATATAACTACCGTATGCACTGAAACGTTAAGAATGCATTAATTTCCAATTGAACAAGCATCTTTCATTTAGAGAGAGAGTGTGTAAAAAAAAGAAGAAAAAAAAGAACTGAGAATGGGACGATTTCTCAGTGGTATTCACGCGTAGCATGATAGCTGCCAAGCAACAGGTTCATCTCTGTGGACGCGTTCGGATGAAAAGCAGAAAAGGCAGGTAGCCGATCAGTTGACTGGAAAAGTATGAACCTTAAAAAAAGAAAGAAGAAAAAAGCGTGAACAGGGTAAAAAAAACTGAAAAGATGGTGGGACTTTATTATTAAAAAAGAAATGAATAACATAAATAGGGTGAGGGACGAGAATATGAAGGAAGAAAATATGTCAACAATATAATATAGTTGTGAGGAGAGAAAAAAATAAAATTGAATCAATTTATCACTTTGTATTGCTCTTCTGAAGGTCTCTTTTAAAAAATATTTTTTCTCTAATAGTATTTTTAAACAGTTTCGCTGGAACAAGCTTGATACAAATAGACACAATAGAAAGCAACCTTAAGGTTTGAGTTTTCTAAAAAGTATAGGGTGTGTCTAACGTCTACATCCGATGTCAAAGGGTTAAAATGCAAATGAAACGAAGTGTTGAATTTAACGTAACCCGGCTAATGGAGACACATGATTAATGAAAGTAAATGAATTTGACACAATAGGGTGGCCACAAAGTCCCGTTATCCTTGAAAATAATTAACATAAACCACAAAACGTACGTAAATAACTACACGAAAAGAACTGAATGACATGAACGTACTATTGTGAGTCGTTATTTGACTTCACACTTGAACGGCTTGTCTTCCAAAAACGAAGCGGCATCTGCCCCATGTTTAGGAACGTTTTGATGTCAGCAATGATATGCTAACATGCTATTTGAAAACATAACACTTTGTACCAGGTTGGCAACATTAACAACCTAATTGCCTCAAATGTTGATTAGTTTTATTCTCCATGTTAGTGTAAATGTATTTGCACAGGCATAATTCCACTTGATTGTATTATTCCTGTAATATTGAACATTTCCATTCACTTTCCCATAGTGAACCAATGGAGATACTCGACATTTGAACATCTTGTATCTTGGAAACGAAGCGGCATCGGACCCATGTTTATAGCAACATTTTTACTTATTTGGATATCCGGAATCACGTTGTCACTTTTGGCCATGCATTTATGTTATATCCTGTATGTAAGTATGTGTATAGATAGATAGATACAGGGGTTGGACCACAAAATCTAAAACGTTTGAAAAATGTGAAAATCATACCTAGTATGGTGTGGGACCTTCTTTTGCGTCCAAAACAGCTTGGATCCGACGTGGAATGGACGTATACAGCTCCTGAATCGTGGTGTGTGGAATTTTGTACCATTACTCTTCCAAAACATGCTCCAGTTCTTTAAGGGATTCTGGTGGAGGGTAATGAGACCGAACACGCCTTTCTAACTCAGACCACAATGGCTCAATGATGTTCAGATCTGTTGATTGTGGGACCCAGGGGAGGTGTGATAGCTCCTGGCCATGCTCCTCAAACCATGATTTCACCGTTTTTGCAGCGTGACAGGGTGTCAAATCATCTTGGTAGATGCCATCACCATCAGGGAACAATATTTGGGCCATGGGTAGAACCTGGTCCCCCAAAATGGCCTCATACGCCTTAGCATTCATCGTTCCATGCTGGGCTATGATGGGACCTTCGGAAAACCACGATATCACTGCCCATACTGTAACAGAACCACTCCCATGCTTTACAGTTGGGAGCACACAGTCTGTACATAGGCCTGCGACGGTGTTCTCCATACCTAAACACGACCGGTTATTGGATACAAGGTGAAGGTCGATTCATCGGACCACATTATGTGTTTCCACTGCTCATGAGTCCACGCCTTGTGGTCCTTGCACAACAGGATAAGCCTCTTCGCATTTACTGCTGTGACTAAGGGTTTGGCGATAGCGACCCTGCCATGAATTTTCATTTTATGAAGTTTCCGTCGCACTGTTTTCGATGAAACCGGGTTCTGTAGGCCGAAATTGAGTTCAGACGTAATATTCATTGCAGTGGTCTTCTTTTTAGCTGCTACAACCAGTTTCAATGCCCTCTGGTCCCTATCTGACAGGATTGTCTTTCGACCACTGTTGTGCTTTGCAGACGTTGTTTGCCCATGAATTGTGTATGTCCTCGTGACATTGGACACAGTGCTTTTTGATACCCCCACAATGTTCGCCACTGTTGCCACTGAAGTTCTAACCAGACGGGCACGAACAATCATGCCTCTTTGGAAGTCTGTCAGGTCGCCCATTTTACCTCACCACTTTCACACCACGACACTCACAGGTGAACGGGTTACTGCTGACGGAAGAGGAAGGTCCACATGACACATTGAAAACAAAAAACAAGCGGCAACCGGGACACGCGTTGTACAGTGGAGGGCCAAACTTACGTGTCCTGTATGAAGTGTTTTTAGATTTTTTGTCTACCCCTGTAGATAGATAGATAGATATAAATACGCACATTTATAGTTGAATAAACTGTGGGAAGCTTGCACCAGTTTTAACCAAACTTGTTACACATATTACTTAGCCCAGAAAGGAGTACTGTGAGGGTAAGATCCTTCTATCACACCTAGGGCTGTGGAAGGGGCTGATATGAAAAATGTTCGAAAACAACCGATATCAATGTCGAATTCATAGCTTCTGGGTTCACTGAAATGAATATTGGCACTTCCGATAACCTTTAAATCCACCTTCAGCCCCCAGAGGAAGCAAGACTCCTAGCACTGGTACAGTAGGAGGGTGTGTAAAAATAATCAAAAATTATCTATATTAGTATCGAATCGATAGTTTTTGGGGTCCTTGAGTCGAATAATGGCACTCCAGGTGCCGTTTAAATCAGCGCCGATGTGCTTCATGTGTATATACATCAGTATCAGTTTGATATTAATAACTGTTGGTGTGGTGATAGTAGAGCAGCAATTTTTAAATTTACAAAAAAAAAAAAAAAAAAAAAGTAAAAAAGAAAAGAAATAATGAGTTATTCCAATTCTCACGAAAATTAATTCACTCATATAAAGTTTATTCACCTCAACGAGAATTACCGATTGAGCAGCTCGGGGAAACACGGTGGTAATCGCCACTCCCGGTGAAATTGAGTTATTAAGTGGAACGGGTTGGGATTGGACCACAGAACAACATGTAGGTAGTTTAATTTCGGTAATGTCCCTGCAGATCACAGGGGGAAGCCTGTTTCACTATATGTCTTTGCATTGCATTGCACGGGGAATATTGAACTTTCCTTTCCATTTTAATAGAAAGTTAGAAAATGTGACATATCATTATGTTCTCCCGACCTCCATCAAGTGCTATTTGGTATAACTTGTTATTATTATTATTCAATTTATATAAAATATATTTTTATTTATACCTACTCAAAATCAAAAACAAATTGAAAAAGATCCAACTTGTTCCTTTAGCACAATCTTTAAATATTTTTGAGCGGGAAGGAAGAAGAAATGAAACAACATACAGGGCAATTTTGGTGTTCATAGTAGGTCGTTTGTGCTTAGTTATTACTGCGTCTCCTAGTTTTACTATTCTCTCAACATAATAGTATTACCACCTGGTTTCGGGAACGTCTAATATACTGACTAGATCATTTCCTTGGCCACCGTAAAATCTATAACGACCACCAATTTCAAATTTTCACAAAACATTTCACGTAATATCATCAAAATATCCACCAAGTTTCATTGAGTTATTACAATATTTACCATATATCTACTTCAAAAATCACTTATAATTTGGTACAAGTTGGCCACCGTCAATCTGTCTACGTATAACACTATCACCAATATGTCCACGTATAACACTCAATATCACCAATATGCCCACGCATAACGCTCAATATCACCAATATGTCCACCGAATTTCATTGAGATGCGACAATACTTACCATATGTCTATATTGAGTGATATATTTTCGCCAAATTTGAAGTTGGTGACCGTTATAGTTTCGGCGGTGGCTAAGTTAAACCAAAATTTTAAATAATTTTCTTTATATAGATATATGACAAGTTTTGTGATATCTCAATGATACTTGCTGGATATATTGATGATATAAAATTATATATTTTCGCCAAATTTGAAATTGGTGGCCGTCATAGTTTCGATGGTGGCCGAGAAAATGTTCTGGTCCGTAAAGTAGACCGTCCAATTGGTATGACATTTATTATGACGATAAGGGTATACCTATTTTTATTCTTGTCTTGTCAATCATATATCTTAAATTTAAGAATGAGAACGGCAAAAACAAATTGAGGGACAATTCTGCGTCACGAAGAAGTTGTCGATATCTCGGAACGCAACCTTACAATGATGAACAATTTCGTATAAAAGAAACGTACAGACAAATACTGACACACACACACAGAAATAAAATCGTATTTACAGTTTTCCTTTTGTGTGTGTGTTCTGTCGTAAACATATTAATGTAATAGATACATTGTGTAGCGTAACATAGCGAAAGCAAAGACTAAAAACGTGTTTCGTTTATTTATTTGTTTGTTCTTTTACTGTCTTGTTGTATATTTGTTTTTCCAAGTCGTTATGTGACATTATTGAAGTTTTCAGTTGAAAATGGGAAAACTAAAGGATGCTCTAATATGCAATACACATTAGCAACTAATACACCCAGTGGTTCTTTTTTTAAACAAAAAAAAGAAAGTTTATTGAATCGTAAAGTTGGAAATACAAATGCAGATGTATAAGTAATGCAAGAGATACTCAAGGAGCAGAAGTGAAAACATCAAACAAATTTGAACACACTGTTTCAAATACAAAGCTTACTTGAATACGAAAGGGGAAAAAATGGAAATACAAACAGAAATTGCCTTTTTATGTACTAGTTATTTCTCATTTTGCTGTTAACATACTGCCGAAAAGGAAGAAAAATATATATACGAACATCAACAACATCTACTCTATTTTTTTTTTGTTTTGTTTTTAATATCAGCTTCATGATTTAAAAATTAAACGAGTGTCTCGACTTGCTATAAAGTTGTCTAGTGGACAGTGTTAGTAGGAAGAAAAACAAAACAGCTATATTAAATGTCTTCTCACACTTCATATTTTTAGGAATGTAAAATTAGAAAATGCACTATGAGTTTATAATGATTTCAAATTGTAGAAAAGAGATATAGTTTAAATTAGTTGTTGTTGAATAGTAAGGAATGGTTTAATAATTAATTCTTTCTCTGTATGTGTGTTTTTTCTTCTTAAAATTGTATTAATGTTTTATAATTTATACATGAAAACTGTGATTTTGGAAGAGCTCTGGAAGAGATTGTATTTTGCTGTGAAATGTTCCGGGATATATGTCCCGAAAGGAGACTTTTTTCTATTGATTTAGATTATATGTATACAGGATGTTTCAAAACAACACCGACAATTACTGACATCATGATAATAATAAAAAAAGATATATATCTATGGAGATAAGTGCTTAGTTTCACAGATAGAGTTGTTCAAAAATGTGGGAAAGCTACATTAGAACACATGTTATTTCGAACACGAAAAATCATTGAGTAGTGGTCATTATCAGTGTAATTGAAATCATATATGTAGCATCCAAAAATGCACATTTCACTGACGTACACTTATGTCCAAAATGATTTTCACATATCTATAACTGCCTTCTTGTAAAAACATAATTTGATAATGATTTTGCAGGGTATTTCAAATATTGATACTATGTGTATAATCGGGAAATGTATATTTGTGGTAAATTTCATAGGAAAAGAATTATAAATACGAAAATTACAATGAGTAAAACAAAATGTTGCCAAATGGAGAAGAAAGTTTTATTTTCGTTTTTTATTCTTATTTACTGCTCTTTTGACATGAAATTTGCCACATACATGTCTTTGCCGATTATACACATATTAACATTATAAGAAATACCGGACGAATTCGTTATCAAATTATATTCCTACAACAACATATTTATAGACATGCGACAAAAATTTAGGACATGAGTGTACAATGTGTGCAAAATGATTTCCCGCAGGGTATAATTTCCACTCATGCCCAAAACAGTATTCTCAGGTATGCTGGGAATTAAAGGTGATAAATTACAGTAGGAAAAAATTAATGACTTGATACCAATGTACACGAAATGCGTTAGTAGGAAGTCAGAAGTATTGGTGAACGTCAGCTCCACGGTTTCTTGGATTCGGAATAACATTTGATAAAAACTTACACATTAATAGGGAATCTTTGGTGTCTCAGTGGTTAAAGAATTCAATTCTGATGTCCCTGGGGTCTCCGGTTCGATCCCAGCCCGCGCCAAGTAAACTTTGTGGTAGACAAACACCGGAGTTTTCCGTTTCCTCCCACTTAACTTCACTCCATCGTTATCACCCATTTCATCATTACCATTTCCCTTAATATCAGTACGTAATCATGGGACGTTAAATTGAAAAGAAAAATACTCATTAATGTTATCACTGTTCCTTGGTAGTTTATTATACTATATTTTCTAATTATTCACAATATCGGTTTTCTCATATTTTTGTTAATTAGATAAAACCAAGGGTTTAGATTTTAAATTATCTCCTATGAACTTATTCCAGCTTGCTATTTTTGTTTCTTTTAGCTTGCACACTTCATACACTACTCTGTTTCTTTGCCCCTCTGCACAATTCAGATCATTATTCGTTACATAATAGATTATTTGTAAATCTTCTTACCCGATAGATTCTACAGTAAAGCCACGATTATCCCCAAGTGCCATGAAAAAAAAAGCTTGCTGCAGTCGCGCTAAATTACTTTTCGCAAGTACTCGCTGCGCACTGACACTCCGAATGGAAATGTTGTGTTTACTGTTCTTTTATTTCAGTGATTTAAACGTAGAGTAAAGCTTTCTGTTGTACTGTACATATTTTAAAACTTATATTAGGTTTTTTGTACAATAAAACATAATTTTGTCCTTATTTATTTCGTACTTTTAGTCTTTTTTTGGGTTATCCGCGGTACTCTTGCCACCCAATTCTGCGGGTAATCGTGGGCTTACAGTATTTAGTTTATCCAGTTCTCTTTGTCCAATATATTTTTTTTTTATTTTAAGATTTTATTATTCACTTCTGGAGTTGCTCATTCCCCAGAATCTTATCTAAGTCTTCCACAGGATTTACATCATATCACTATAGTCTATATCACTGTATCACTATATAACCTCTCTCTGTATATATATATATATATATATATATATATATATATAGGTATATAGGTATGTATATACATGCAGGGTATTTGAAAACAACACCGAGAACGTTTGGGAGGTGATTCCTGACACTAAGATAAGACAAAAACTATAGACCAACCTGGGTGCACAAATGCTTCCTTTCGGAGTTATAGGCTGCCGAAAACATTAAAAAATGAACTTTGAATGTCCATAGCTCCAAGACTATGGGACCTACCGTTGTCGGGTCAAGAACTCGTATGTGCTCTATCCATAAATGCATGTTTCAGAAACCTAAGCTACTTCTACAATAGTTTTTATAGAGGGAGTTTGGTCACGGATACATAATTTGAAGTAGTCATCAACTACATCCATAAAAAATTGTTGCGGAAGTACCGCAGGATTTGGAAAATGCATTTTTGGATATGGTACATATTAGTTCCTAATTGAGGTCTTGACCCAACTACAGTAGGTCCCATTGTTTTGGAGCTATGGACCCTTAAAGTTGATTGTTGTTCCATAATACGAGTATGATATACTGTATATGCATGTATGCATGCATCAAATAAAGTAACGTTGTGTTATATAACGTTCTCAAATGTTTTCATTCTGCAGTGGGGGTCATATAAATATTTGATATTTATTATTATGAGCACACATCAAATACAAACATAAGCACTTATGCGAAAATAGTAATATTATTCAGACCAAAGCAAGAGATTAAGAACATGCAACCTCTGTAAGCCTGCGAATGTTCTTGTAATAATTAAGCATATACTTAGGTACTTTACAGAGATTTCCATTTATTATAATTAACTCTTCTCGAACGACTAATCTACATAATAGCTCCATAGATTCAACAGACAATACTCCTCTTTAAATAAATCAAAATAATAGTACTATCTTCATCCATTATGAGAACCCATACGATGAAACATTATCTGTACTGTATCATATATCTATTTAACTCTTAGTATATATATATAGCAACACAAAGCATTTTCAGTCTTTACCATCCATCATTAATAGTAATGCATCATAATCCTTGTAGTAATTACAACAGTTGATGACAATATAAAAATTAATTCATGTGATAATAGTTACAAATTCTTGCCAAAAGATTTCCAACTTAACTTTCTCAGAATTATAATTTAGAATGTTGTTTACTCTTTTTCATTCCGTTCTATGGATTGTTCTATTCCGAAAGTATTGGGTCGAAAATAAGTGGCAGCCAATTTATGATTTTATTTTTTATATTTGGTGTGAATAATGTAACTCGATATTGTTCTCTCTCCTCGAGCATTTCGAAAAGTAAGGGACTCACCTTCCTTCTGTATTATTACGGGATTAGTTTCCTGCAAAACGTCCTGTCTACACTGTGATAAACTAATGGTGTACGTGATGAGATACTCATAGCAGACCTATTCGCATGATGCACACGGAGCACCTGAACACAAAGATCATTCGGATTGTCGTATTGGAATCCTATGTGTGCACCAAACACTAGACGGAGACGTGTCCACGTCTTGCTTTCCTCTTGCATAACTGTCTCTGATACCTGCGCATTGGCAACAACATCTTCGATAATGACGGGAGAATCTAAACAATCGACTGATGGGTGCATGGATGCATGTAAAAATTTTGATCTTTCTCGTCACAATCGCATTTGATACTTGCTCATCATCGATAACATTTACGATAGTACCAGGAGAAACTGCAATAGCAAAACGAATGGAAGATTGCGGTATTTAGGGATGAGAGTTTTATATCTTTGACACAGTGATGGACATGTGTGTGTCTATAAACGTACAGCTGAGCCAAAAAATACTTACATTGTTGCAATTAGCACTTGCCATCCAGGACCCACACCTGGCATTCTGGTATGAAGGCAAGAAGCTATACATCCCGTTCGCTTTTGGTCTTCATGAAGGGAGTATAACCACTGCGTCGTATATTCGAGATGTCATCAATCCTGTCTTTCTAGATTATGTGGACTCCATTTTAGGGATACGTAGCTTATTGACTTCCATTCTACAATACTAGATATGAATACTGCATGGTAAGTGCCACTGAATACTTAATTTTTCCACTCAACTTCACCTCATCTGGTCGTAGCCTAAGCACGTGGGTGACATAGTAGGAAGTTCCATGAGTGTCTGCAGGGCTCCGGTAATGGCTGTCACCCACCTATGTAAAGCTCTAAGGAGCGTGTGGGGTAAAATCTCTCAGATAGACATTCAATATGATTACAACCAGTCATCTTATCGAACAGCTGCTTGTGTGACTTTTCGAAATGGCTTACATGCTACTTACACGAGAACTCTTTGTTTTTGAAATACCCAATATAACTTGTTCAGGAGTTTTACGAAACTCATGTTCGAATCATTATCATTTAATATCACCTTCTTGCAGAGGCGCAGATTTCTGTATAACTGTGTGTGTATATAGGAGGGAAAGGAAAAATCCGTTCAGTTATTGTTTCTTTGCCAAATATCCAAGCTAAGATCCATGTAGAAATATACATATTCTGAGAGGCCAGGCCCGGCCACTTGGGCCTCAAAGATCGACGCCCATCGCTTCTTGTGTATCAATTGATTGTGTATCAATTAGTTAATTTCTACTGACAAAACAAGTATTTCGGTTCGATTAAACATATCAGTTGTGACATTTTATTTTTAGGATTATTATGTACTGTATCTTTAAATGTGGTGGTGAGTGTTTCCAGCAAACGTTCAGTTGGTGTCACTGTAACAGTAGCTAAACGCAATGCAGATACAAGGATAAATTCAAGTGAGAGCTTCAATAGAACGATTATAGTATGCAAAACTATAGGTATGTACACTCATGTCCAAAATTATTGTCGCATGTCTATAAATATGTTGTTGTAGGAATATAATTTGATAACGAATTCGCCCGGTATTTCTTATAATGTTATTACGTGTATAATTACCAAAGACACGTATGTGGCAAATATCATGTCAAAAAAGCAGTAAATAAGAACAATAAAACGAAAATAAAACTTTCTTGTCCACTTAGCGACATTTTGTTTTACTCATTCTAATTTTCGTATTTATAATTCTTTTCCTGTGAAATTTACCACAAATATACATTTCCCGATTATACACATAGTGTCAGTATTAAAAGTGCCCCGCAAAATCATTATCAAATTATATTCTTACAAGAAGCCAGTTATAGATATGCGACAATCATTTTGGACATGAGTGTACAAAACGTACAGTGACGAAGTAGGTCAGTTTCCATAATTGCAAACTCTCTCGTACTAGATCTGAACGACACTTCCACTCTGATGATAATTTCTAAGTTGTCTACAAGCACCCCAATATTATGCAAAACGAAACACTAATTTATATAGTTGATTGTAAATGACGGAATGCAATTTCTGTTAGGTATTTGTAGAGCATTGTATTAACATCCCTCGCTTGGATTTAAAGCTAATACATCTGCATTACATTAGCTTTTACAATGTCCGCTGCAATGATATTTTGTAAACGTAATCGGAGTCTTGCAGAGACGAGACCTACTGGCAAATTCAGAGAGACGTTATGATTCTATGAATTAAAGTGTTTATTCACAGTTCCATTGCAAAGGGCCCTAGACGGTAGACGTTGACCAATGGGTGTAATAGGACTGACTTTTGAGTTTTACGCCCCGTTCAGCAGCGAGGCTATATGAGACGTGGACCTACTGATTAACGTGGAATCCGAACCACATGAGCTCCCGCCGGGAATCGAACCCGGGTCTTCCACGCCAAAGGCGCGTATGCAAACCTCTTAGCCATGAAGGAGCTCAGGTGTAATAGGAAGTACTCGTTAAGCCTTATCTATATTTACTGTTATTTTGGCCCTAAAGGCTCAGGAAGTTGGTCAAAAAGAGCAGCAAAAGTAAGGGGTCATTGGTGATTTAGAGAAACTGAGAGTTCTTATGAATAAAATCAATATAGGCGGAAGATCAATATGCAACCGCATTTAGCATGTAATGTTGTATATCTATTTTTGAGTACAGTCTCTTAAAGGGAAATATAATTTTATACATCATAATGTCATTTGTAACATTTTAGCAGCAGTTTTTACATGGCGTAGAATGATTCCTCACTAGTGTCACCATGTTCCTGAAAATTCCTTAAAACAAAATGCATATCATATGAAAGTTCTTGAAAGGTACTAGACACACTTTTTCTTTCGTCTACCTTCGTTTTCTTTCGAAATGTCTAGTTTTGAACAAATCTTTGACCCATCACCTATGCCGCTGTCTCAGCTTAGCGTTATCCTATATAGATGCTTCTCACATATGCTAAATGCGATTGCATGATGATATTATTTCTATATTGATTTCATTCCTAAAACATCTCAGTTTCTCTAAATCACCAATGACCTCCTTAGCTTTGCTGCCCTTTCTGACTAACTTGCTGAGGCTTGAGAGTCAAAATTACACTGTTCTTGATAGGACTTGACCACTACTTTCTATTATATGTATTGGTCAATGTTTACTTTCTGGAGTCCTTGGCAATGGAACTGTGAATAAACCTCTTTCACACACATATATTTGTTCGAATCCAAATACTTTCCTTATAAACGTTCATTAACGTGTTTCCACTGGTGTGTAGCAAGTGTCAATTTCTTTACATTAAGCCATCTTGCAAATCAAGTGAACAACAGTAGTTGATTATGATAGATACTGTTAACAAAGATATATATATTAGATACGAAAAAGAATCAAAGGATACAGTCATGAAGAAACGTTTATATCTTTTACAATAAACCAAAAGGTAAATTGAAAATGAATTCTCCCGTTCTCAGTACATTACACCTTAGTAGTATTAATAATAGTCGACTCGACTAGTATCAATATTAGAAATGCCATTTGTGTTACATGGCTGTAATAAAAGCATTTAGTCGATCATAATACTCGTCTAGGTTGAGTCTGTATGACATCTGTTGCATAATTTGCTTTACATTTGGTGACATCGTCGTTAGTAATTACAAACCCTTGTACCTCATTCGTATAATAGGCTTTCATAATTTAATTAACATTAGGTTTAATACTGCATTACAAAGTACAGAAATTAATGCAAATCACCTTCTGTGTAATACATACACTACATATATAGGTATTATATACGTAGAGAAGCTGCATTTATGTCTTTCAGAATGATGAGTTTGTGGAATCTATGATTATCTTTCCTCATTTTGTCTATTCTCTCATGAACATTCATTTTGTGAGCTATGGATTGACCAATCTCGACTAAAGTCATTAAGATAGCTTGAACTTTCGAAGAAATGAATATTCGCAGGAGTCTACATCAATATAGATTTATCTGGATTTGCTGTACTTTTAGTTCTCTTGGAGGATAAAATTGCGGATACTAGTGAAAACACAAATTTTGTGATTTGTGTTCAAAGCACTATTAATTACCAATGATCAATATCTTATATTAGAATGTTTACTACCATTTCAAGACAAGATCAGAGTTGTGTTATTTTTATTTTAAGTTAAATTTATTACTATAACCGTCGGGGAGAAAAAATTATACAGCTTTAGAAAACTGTATACAAAACTGAGAACATAAGTTAATTTTATTGCTACAAATTAAGGGAGGAAATCTTTATACAGCTTCACAAAGCCGTATTCAAGACTGAATACTTGAGATAATTTAATTTTATCACTATAAGCGTAGGGAAGAAAACTTTATTACGCTTTCAGTAAGCTGTATACAAGGCTGAAAACATGAGAAAAGTTAATTTTATCGCTATAAGCGCAATGAAGAAAATTTTATACAGCTTCAGAAAGATGTGTACAAGACTGAGAACATGAGATAAGTTAATTTTATCGCTATAAGCGTAGGGAAGAAAATTTTATACAGGTTCAGAAAACTGTGTACAAGAATTAGTTCATGAGATGAACTTTCACCCGTAGCTTGTAGCGATGAATTTCAATTTTATGTAGGCCCGCGTATCGAAGTTGCTGACGCACTTATCTTTGGTGCGAGCGGTCCCTGATTCGATTGCTGGTGGGGTCACTCGTTCGGAAAATTTATTCCAGGTTAGCCATCCAGAGTAAAGTTTTTTTTTAGGGTTTCCTCATTCAAACCAAACAAATGCCGGGACGGTACGTAACATCAAGGTCCCAGGCCCTTCCTTTCTTCCCCACTACCTTCTTCCTTTTCCACTTTCCAGGTATTGTGATCCACGAGGAATGTCATCTCTCATATGTGATCGACTTAAAGGGTCATATGTGCTCAATGCCCAAAAAATATAATTTCAAATAATAAAATTTTAAATTTTTATTAATGTGACTTCCCTCAAAAGACACCACTATACAGAAGCAATACTTCTTCTAAATTATTATAATATATATCTATTTCTGAATATATTACAAAATGTGATATTGATGTTAGTACGTATTACCGGATGTTTTATAACTTCTTCGCATTATATCTAAATATTAAAATACTAGGTTTATATGTTTGTCTTTAAAGAAAAGTTTGTATGTTTGTCTCTAATCCTTTCGACAATGAGATCTCAAAAAACAGAAGTGCTAGAAACGGTCAGTTTTCGCTGGTCGATTCCAAATTTTGCGTAGATTGTCCAGTTCTAATTGAATATTTAAAAAACGTGGCCGTCATTTCGTTATTACATTTATACAAGTACATTGGAAGTTATGAAATTTTTAAGCATCATATATTATGAGTTATACATTCCAACACAACACAGTTGTATACAGAGGTTGTATATCTCTGAGACATTTGATTCATGGCCAAATTATTTATAAGGAAAAACGAAAGATAACCATTTCTCCATTCTAAGGTGAATCTTTATCGTTTGAAGTGTTTTGCGCAATGAATAGCATATACACTGACGTTATAAATAATTGTGGATGTAATGTATTTGCTTATTACATACTGCATGCAAGAAGTAAGAAAACACTGATAATACATGAATTAGAAACTCAAACCGGAAGTAGGATCAATCTTGCAAACGGTGCGAGATATTGAAAAAAATAATCGAACAAAATCTCCCCTTTATGGTGCAGCTTGCCGATTGTTTCAAGACGTCTTTCACTTGTGTCTGTAAAGGGACATGTACAGATGTTGTGAGGAATGACAAGGAGATTCATGCTCATATATGAATGATGCGCCGTGTAGAGTACACAGGTTCAGCTAGTATATTTTTAAAATTTCTTCCCAGGAAGAAAAGTCTGAATTTGACATTTATTGCATTGTCTACTTCTATTTTCAACTTAACCTTATGTTATATAGAATAGAACAAATGAAGAAAAACTTGTAAAGATGATACATTTTCAATATAACTTTTGCTTTGACAAATTGCAGCAAATTGTAGTAAAATGAGTTTAAAATAGTTCTGGTACTTGTGCTTATGTATATTTCGCTTTTCGTTTTTCTTTCATTCCCGCCGAAAACTTCTGTCCTTGATACAAAATACGTGGTGGAAATATTCCTACCGCAGAGTTGTTCACTCTCGAAACACTACTCGTAACTTACATTCAGAAGACAAAAAAAGAATTAAGTTTTAGGAAAAAGAAGAACGAATAGCAAACGAAAAATAGAGGAAAAGGAACAGTAGAATGCAAAGATAGGGGAAGGGGAACGAGAAAGAATGAGAGAAAGAGAATGATAGCATAAGAAACATGTTAGGAAAAGGAGTCGAGAGTCACATATTTTGGATGTGAAGCCAACCCAACCGTGACGTAATGGCTTAGAAATTTTAAAGAGGGAAATTCTCATACATATAGTTGTAGCTTTGCGGCACACTTGATTTTTACCCTCCTGTTGTGTATACTGGACGGATGTGCGTGTACATGTATACTATGTTAATATAAACAATATAAAATGCATATATACATGATGAATACTCGAACATATACAACACAGCAGTGCTTAAAATGAGTCTGGATCAATTGTTACTTTTTTCTGGTTTGTTCATATAAACGTGACTTCGCTGAGAACTTTCTCGACTTCCAAACTATACTATGCATTAATATTCAAAGTCTCAGAGAATGATCATGGATCCACGTATTTGTCCGTATGTCGACAAACATAGAGGAAATGCGCTAATATATAGCGAGAAATAGCTCCCTGATAAACTGGATTCAGCTTCCCCAAAATTGGTTGCATCTACTCCTATATCTATCTGTTGAAACCAGAAGTACTATAAATCTTGCCACTTCTTGTTTCAACGTTGACTCCTATAAGGCTATAGCAGGATATTTCAACCTGGGTGTTGGGATCCCTATAAGGTTTGCGAGAGAAATACATGGGATAGCCAAGGGCGAAAAACATAAATGTAATTAGGATCTAGTAGCAGAAAAAAAGTATAATTTTAAAGACTATTTCGAATTTGTTATTTTGAGAGCCATATTTTTACTTCCACGATAAAAAAAAACTGCATATTGAAATACATGTTAAACACAAATACAATAAAAGCTGTACATTGAAATACAAATTAAACACTAAACAATAAAAGCTGTATTTTGAAATACGAGTTAACCACAAAAACAATAAAATATGTATATTATAATACAAATGAAACACAAAAACAATGAAAGCTGTATATTGAAATACAAGTTAACACAAATACAATAAAACCTGTATATTGACATTAAAACAATAAAAGCTGTATATTCATATACATGTGAAACACAAAAAATAAAAGCTGTATATTGAAATATAAGTTAAACGCAAATACAATTAAAGATGTATATTGAAATACACGTTAGACACAAGTACAATTAAAGTTGTATATTGAAATACAAGTTAAACACAAATACAATTAAAGATGTAAATTGAAATACACGTTAAACACAAGTACAATTAAAGATGTATATTGAAATACAAGTTAAACACAAATACAATTAAAGATGTATATTGAAATACAAGTTAAACACAAAAACAGTAATAGCTGTATATTGAAATACAATTCAAAATGAAGGTTAGTGTGAAACCGAATGCTGATGTTGTTTCACTAAACTTCACAAGCGATAAGCTACAATTATTAGAAAAAGCTTATTATAAACCGGAAATTACTTATAGGGGTTCACTAGCAAGAGGCATAATAAAATGGAGTCCTGATATAAAATAGGTTGTGAAAACCTACCATAGAGTATAAATGGTAAACGTTAGCAAGAAATAACTTCTAATATAAGTTTAGCATCTCTAGAATAGATTCTGTTGGGTGAAAAGTGTTAGCTAATTCGTGAGTGGCCTGTACGTTGTTAAGGAAGTTTTATGTGTAAATAATATAGATGATGATTATGTCGTGAGTTTCGAGTTAAGGTTGGATATGAATGATACTAAGAATTACAGTATAGTAAACTTGAGATTTAGTTGTGGAATTACGAATATGATTTGTGTTGTTTAAGAATGACTAGGGTCAAAGAAAGATATGCAATAATTATAAGAGGAGTCCAAGTTCTGTGGTCTGTCGAGCACAGAGAAAATGTAAGCCAGTTAAGTGGAGTATAAATATTTGTAATAAAACTTTTTGCTTTTACATATTGGCGCAGTCGGTAGGATATTATTGTAACAAACTAGAAAATTGTACGCAGCATAATGGTCTTATCGAAACCGGTAACAATTCTCCCCCCTACCGAAATTTATTAAAGGTGAATTGCTAGGTCAAGTTGGAAGAAATACGTATAGAGTCTTAGTAAACGGATATACACGTTTATATCATAGGCATCAAATGAAATTCGATTTTAAAGAAAATAGATCCAAAAAGTTAGGATCAAACAGTCCTTCGAAGGAAGAAAATAAAAAGGATATCAGGATGCAAGAGGATCAGATTCCTCCTAGTCGGTGGAGAAATTATAGTAATACGTCCGGGACAAAGTACAATCAACGTAATGCAGTATTACAGGAGAATCTCCGTAGATCCACACGACAAAGAAGACCGCCTGACAGATGGGGTTATATGTAAGGTTGCAGTTTTACAGGACAGCAATGATTACGGAAATGAATCATTACATTCTTATTATTTGGGTTTAAACTAGTGGATCATGTAGATATAACTCTACATTGGTAGAGGGGGGAGAATTGTTGGGTGAAAAGTGTTAGCTAATTCGTGAGTGGCCTGTACGTTGTTAAGGAAGTTTTATGTGTAAATAATATAGATGATGATTATGTCGTGAGTTTCGAGTTAAGGTTGGATATGAATGATACTAAGAATTACAGTATAGTAAACTTGAGATTTAGTTGTGGAATTACGAATATGATTTGTGTTGTTTAAGAATGACTAGGGTCAAAGAAAGATATGCAATAATTATAAGAGGAGTCCAAGTTCTGTGGTCTGTCGAGCACAGAGAAAATGTAAGCCAGTTAAGTGGAGTATAAATATTTGTAATAAAACTTTTTGCTTTTACAGATTCTATATCTGTCCTTATACATATATGCAAACCGGAAATATTTATACATATTACTTTCCCCTGAATATTGGATTCGTATGCGCTTACCTCTGACCTTATAACGAATGTATTTTTAATTAGCTCTATTATTTGTAAGATTTTGCAAAACATATTCCATCAATGATCTCAGAAAATTATAGCTACAATATAGTTTCGTTAACACTAATCTGATTATCTCAACGAGACGTCACAATAGACCAAATCTGAAAAGTTCGTTCACAGCATTTTGTAACAGAACAATACTAGGTCAAATCCGGATAACGACTATCTAGTCACTGAAGATCCGGATAACGTCGATCTAGGCACTGAAGACGTAAGAAAAATGATCTTAGGTGTTAGTTTATCTACTTCAAGAAGGATATAAATTTGAAAACTTTGTATATAATAAAGCAACACACGCATTAATAAAGTTGATAATGGGAGTATTCAACAAGGTATTGCAGGAAACCAATTCCAACCAAGCTTATTGAACACAGAGAGGCTCTTTTGGAGCAGTCGAGTGCGCAGAATTTAATCAAGGAGAGGCTTCAAAATACTAAATATACATCATTTCAGGTGTTTGTATAAACATCTCAATATGGTAAATGCATAATCTCTCACTCAATAGGAGATTAAAATTCAAAACCCTGCCCCCTTTCCTTTGCGTACCTTGCAACTCCCTTTGACATGGGAGATCTGAACTCAATTCTCGACGGGAACTCATATGTGGATCTGATTCTACGGATCTGAAGTCAAGCTGAGCAAGTCTCATGTAACCTCTTGCTGAAAAGGACACTAAACTCTAATCAACAATCAATTCCGGCTTATATACCCCGCTGTTTTTGATTCTTGTTGTCTGGGATTCAGATCAGGTCAATTCAAATCAGAAACACTAGAATTGTTATTTCTCTTATTTAGGTTAACTCTAGATGGTTATTGGTACCAGCTACTTGTTTGATTTAAGATAGTATCAATTTGAAAAGTGTGAGCTACTGCCAGAAATGGTACTTTACCCTCTATTTAGAAGTAATTGCAAATCTTTTCATAAATAGACCCTACTAATAGAGAATTTAGTTCATAGATTCTTTTGTTACCAATGTTAGCACATATCAGACTTCTCCATTCTACATTTTCAGCATACATAGCTCCAACAGTGTGCAACACTGTACCATTACACTTCACTGTTATGTTTAGTGATGATAGTGCATTTTAAATCTATGCACACTTGTATATGGTGTCATTACAAATAAAATACTTTATGCTTAGTTGGCAACACTTCTTTACTTATGGCAACATTGTTTATGGTTTTCGATACGGCATTTTGTTCTCATTATATTGTGCAACTTTTGTTTTCATTGATTTTACAGTTTTCAAGATATTTACTTTAAACGTAGCCCTACATAAATCCATAATATAATATTTTGGATATTCAAGTTTTGAAGCCCCGTAGCTTCTATCCTTCTGGTCCATAGCACCTTAAATTGTGCTCATTTTGATTTCTCATGATGTTCTATCAGATGTGCTATGCGGCAATCTGATTTGAGCGACAACTTTGAGACCTTCCCGTGTTACAATGAAAGTTGTGATGACAAAAGTCCATAATGTCACTTTGTTTTTTCTACTCCTCGATGTCGATGGGTTACTAATTTGAACTGAAATGGCTCTGGCGTGTCACTATTCATCTCAGAAACTTTCAGAGCTATGAATTAGACACTAATATCGGTCATCATTCCATTCTTTGTATAAATTATGATCCCCTTAGAATATGAACTTTAATCAATTTAATATTATAAGAGCCTTTCTAGGCTTAAGAATGGTAATCTTGTAGTGTGTAATTTTAATTGGTTGGGTAGTTATTGCTTGACGCGATCAGACAGAAACTCACATTCGTTTCTTTGTAATAATTATCTATCTCTTCCGGTTTCCATACAAGGATAAGAGAGTAGATAGAATCTATCCTTGGGAGCCCAAATCCGTATCAGCAAAACATTTCCTGTTTTCTCAGGAAGTTGTACGGTTCAATTTCTTTCCGGAGCTACGAAATTTCCCCTTCAATCATAATTCGTGTGGTCCTCAATGTGGATTCCCAGATTTATGTAGTACTACATTTCACCAACTGTAATTTCACTGTATTGAAATTTTCCCTTCCCCAGGGAAAATCTAAACCATTACTACTTATTGTTGTTTTTGCTCTATGTAGATTAGAATTTGAGACGAGAAGTGATAGAAAATTGCAATACTCCCTTTCTTTCTTGGGAGTTGAAAGCTAAGACGAGAATCATTTAGAAACGTTGAATCTACATCAAAACTGGCTATCGCTATCAGTTATCATTTTTGCTCTAATACATGACTACAGAAACGAATATAACCGTACATATCAAAATTGTCTATCGTTATCAGTTATCGTTTTTGCTCTGATATCTATCGGCAAGAACGAATATAACCGTACATATCAAAATTGTCTATCGTTATCAGTTACCGTTTTTGCTCTGATATCTATCGGCAAGAACGAATATAACCGTACATATCAAAATTGTCTATCGTTATGAGTTATCGTTTTTGCTCTGATATCTATAGGCAAGAACGAATATAACCGTACATATCAAAATTGTCTATCGTTATCAGTTACCTTTTTAGCTCTGATATCTCTCGACAGGGACGAATCTAACCTTCCATATCAAAAGTGGCTATGCAGTATACTCTTTCTGGATAACTTACATGCAGTGGCATATTTAAGGAAGGGGGGCTTCCGGGCTTAAGCCCCTCTACCGAAATTTTGTGTTTATTCAGTAAACTATTTTAAAGTAAATGAAATATCTTGCATAATTTTCACATTTCCAGGAATAAAGTTAGCAAAGCCCTCCCCGAAACAAAATCGTAAATACGCCACTGCTTACATGTGTTGGCTGATGATGTGCCAGATCACCACAAAGTAATTGACTTCGTCAGTAGCACGTATCAGACTGTAGACTGCAGATACGTTGCACCACGCAAGAAAGCCACACCAGGAGAATAAAACACAAAGCACTGTAACACATCAGGAATGTTTATGATTGCAAAACTATTAAAGATGAAAGAAAAAACATACTTGAATTGACTTATGACAAACGAATTAATCTTTATTTAGCCCAATTAGGTTAAAGTCGAAAAGAATTTCTGATACGACAATTTCTACGATTAAATAACAGGGGAAGCATTAAAGATACACTTAAGAAATGCGTGGCGTATAATCCATGTTTACATTTGTCATTGGCTATCAAGTGCCTACGGAGAATCACCATGTTTCGTACTCGTTACATATCATTATCGTAGCTATATTATTGCATATCTTTATTCAGTGATTCATCGATTTGCTTTATGAAATATTTATACCTATTATAATTAATAATCTTTGTAGCGGAATATCCTTAATAGCATGAAGCACACAAGGATCTTATAAAATAGAGGATCTGCCCTTACAACAAAATCTTGAAGCCATACGTCACAGTTTCGTCACCCCTACTCTGCCCACTCCGCCCAATAGGTTCGCAATGTTTTGAGCCAACAGTCATGGCGGAAACGAAAGTAGCCAATCAGACGATGGCGGAAACGAGATTAGCCAATCAGAGGTGCCGATGCTCGGTTGTTTTATGGCTTCATCGATTTAATAGGATGACGATACATATGGGCAGATCCTCTATTTATAACATCCTTGGAAGCACATTAGACTATCAGACACGAAATGATATCAATATAAAGCCAACGCAATATACAATAGAATTAGTGTGTGAATATCAACATTACAACTAAAACTGCTTTCGCCATATGTTGAGCTAATTCAGGATTAAAAAAACAAGTTCCTGATATGATATACATCAAAAATTGGAATAACAAAAAAGGAATATAGGAATCCTTCAAGGAATTCTTGCCATTCAAGGAATCCTTATGGATTCCGGACGTTTAGATTTAGCTGAACATTATTTACGCTACTCTACAAACAATATATGAAATTACCGTTTTAGAAAAAAAAACTTATGTATCACACGTTTCCATCACCCATTTTCTTATATTTGAAATTCTATTTTCTTCTAACATGAAAAGACCAAATTTCAGTTTCAGTTACCTCCCTTACGGGTGATATATAAATGAAGTCCCGGCCTTAGAGTCCTGTGGACTACGTCACTATATTCGTTTTAATTATAAATTGTTTGAAACAAGAATATGTGCCAAGATGGCCGAATTTGCCTGCTTTAAATATAATTGTTTATCACACTATTAATGTAATAAAGAAGGATAAGCGGCACATGAACATATTGAAAATGAAAAACAGTATATGAAGATTGTAACAAATAATAAAATTGTCCGAAGTAATGAAATGTAAATAGTAAAAATTGAATAAAAAATGAGAGCAAAGCTCCCCAATACTTAGTGTTTACAGCGCCATCTCTTATCCCTGAGACCAAACTTTAAGTCACATTAAGAAGAATAAAAACAGGCATTAATTTCACTGGCAATTTCGTCAACATTTCAATGGTGGAGATAAATTTCATGCTGTCTTTTACTTTGAAGATTAGATTGGTATAATTGTTCAAGTTCAATATTAACAATAATTAATAAAATTTAAAAAGGGTTAATATGAAAATAGTGGCACAAGCAAAATAATAATAATAAATAAATACATAAAACGCTGTAATGGATCAAACCGGTCCATTACAACTAAGTTACAATTTTTGCTTTGTTATCTGTTTACAGGAACGAACAGAACCATTCTGTACACTTTTTTTTATTCACAGCATAGTTTAGAGATCTAAAAATTACCTAACTTACTATGACAGCATTTATATTTTCCTAAACAGCTTTATTGCATAAAGTAGATTATATATAAATAATGGATCCCAGAGCTTTCTAACCAACTGTCGAGCTAAATCTAAGATAGAAACCTGGACGGGCCGGGCTTGGGCGGGCCTACACTTATTTCTCTTTAGGTCGGGCCTGGTTGGGGCCTATTAATTGCAATTCTTTAATAATTATTGGCTTTTGTTGAACGATAATTGGAATAAAACCAAACGTTGAAGAAGTGTGACCGTGAAAAATGTTACAAAGAATGCAATAGCTATTTACAGTTTGTGTTGCTTAGCGGCTCCACATTCACTATAGAGGATTGCAGGCATTGCACTGTAAATTGAGCTCTGACCTTGACCTTCAGTGAACCCAAAATCTGACAATAAGGAGTGGGAAAGTTTTGCCTGTCGCTAAACAATATTGCCATCTTCACTTTATGCTAAAAATCAATTAAGTTAGATTTTTGTTACAGGAAATGGAGTTTCTGTTCTCTCGATGACAGGCAAAGTTCTAGGAGGCAATGGTACCATTCGGGAGGCAAGCGTCAGGTCGTAAACCAGAGTTTAGAAAATGTTTCTGAGGGTTAGGTCAAGTTTAATACTAAATTTTGAGAAAGATTGGGGCTCGAGCTAAATTTGTAAAAATTTATCGGTCCGGGGTCGGGCCAAAAACTTTTAAAATTTATCGGGCCCGGTCCAGGCTTGGGCCAAGGATTTTAAAAACCTTATCGGGCCAGGCCGGGCTCGGGCCGAAAATCTCCAAAACTTTTCGGTCCCGGGCTGGATTGAACTCGGGCCGAAAAATTCGGCCCGTGCAGGTCTCTAATCTAAGGTGCATTTCTCCTAGTGTGAAATTTCTGTACACTAGGTCTGAAATGTATTACTATGAAAATACTGAGAATACACATTGAGGACAATAGGAGATATGGCTCCGGGAGGAGCATTTATCCCCGAGCCACCCCCTGAAATTATCACTCCATACGATGTCACAGTATAATGTTAATTGCTCGGTTAGATGGAGAGGTTAGCATCACTTTTCAGCACCGACGCTGTATGAGACGTGGATCTACAGTTTATGGTGAAATCCATACTACCATATTCTGTTGACATACAAAATCACTGCCACACGGAATCGAACCCGAGAGTGTTAGGAAGTAAAGTTTATAGTAGTCTACCTGACGTGCAACATATTGTCTACTAGCAAAGCGCTTAGTTCTGGTGCACGAGGTCCCTGGTTCGATCCTTGGTCAGGTAAGTTTGTGGTGGACAACACCGTTTCCGTGGTGTTTTCAGGGTGCTCCCATTTCTTCCCACTTTCTCATTCTACTAATTCTTCGATCATCATTCATTTCCTTTAATCATCGTTTCCCTTAGCCTAAGGGGCGTAATTGTGAAACGTTAAATCGAAGTATTCCATTTCTTTTTTTGTCTATTAGTATTATTATTATTTATACAATTACATAATAGCATATTAACGTGACTCATGAAAAATGTTATATTGCTTGCCACATCCGGCTTCTGAGCTGTAAGCTAGACAGCCCTCGGCTACAAATTTACTTTCTTTTCCCTTTTAAGTTCAGTTTAGTTCCTTGTTACAAATCTTCCCATATGCCCTTTTAATACATTGCAGACTGGAGCCATCTTGGATGCCAGGAAAGAAATGTTGTACTTTTAGGAAACACAACACATAACTTAGGTAGAATGTAAGGAAGAGAGGAAATACAAGGGCAGAAGAAACGACAGAAAGAGAGAGAGAGAGGAAGAATAATAGCATAAGAAACATATTAGGAAAGAGAGTTGAGACTCACATATTCTAGACGAGAGACCAACCCAACCGTGACGTAATGGCATTGAAATTGCAAAGAGTCTCTCTTGTACGCAGTTGGAGCTTTACAAACATCGCGAATACTCTACGTTCTCCATTTATTTGAATATTTATTTATAAATATGTATGTTTCTATCTGTTTAGGGAGGTAGGAACTATATATATATATATATATATATATATATATATATATATGTGTGTGTGTGTGCGTGAATACCGGTAGTGCACCGACAAGTTCGAGTGCTTTAGTTGCCAAGAAACGTTGCAATATTTCATAGTAATACTCCTATAGAATTCGCTATATTGCCATGTTTCTTAGATTGGAAAATAGTTTCGTTGCTGAGCATCGAACAGACAGACTTCTAAATAAAATGAAACTTCTAACTTCATGTGCTACGGATACGTCGCTCAGGCTAAAGGAGACAAGTGACTAATGGAAATAATGGATTACGAAATTATTAATGAAATGAGAATGCGGGAGGAGGAAATTGGAAATTCCCGAGGAAATTGGAAAAACCCCGAACACGAATTTGTCCACCACGAAATCACTTATCCTAGGATCGAATGAGGACCCGTATCACCAGAGACGGTTGCTTTACCACTGAACCACCATAACCCCATACACTGAGAAAACTCCGTTATCCAGACAGTGGTATATTGTAAAAATATACGGAATCCATAAGTTTACTACGGAAATTTGTGTGGACCATACGTTAACCATATCCTACATCCGTATTGCCCTTTTTCAACTGAGATGTTACATCATGCTGCTGCAGCATGTCTGGCATCTAATAGTCTTCCGTATATTAATTACATGGGTATACGTATGTTACATACGTCACGAATTTATCTGTACGTGAGATACTGACCGCCTATATGCAGTTCTTTCTTTCGCACGGGAAGTACGTATAGATGGAACACTTATACGGAAAGTATTATAAAACACGTATAAATACACAGTTCTTTCTTTCATACGGAAAGTACGTATAGATGGAACACTTACACGGAAAGTATTATAAAACACGTATAAATACACAGTTCTTTCTTTCATACGGAAAGTACGTATAGATGAAACACTTATACGGAAAGTATTATAAAACACGTATAAATACACAGTTCTTTCTTTCATACGGAAAGTATGTATAGATGGAACACTTATACGGAAAGTATTATAAAACACGTATAAATACACAGTTCTTTCTTTCATACGGAAAGTATGTATAGATGGAACACTTATACGGAAAGTATTATAAAACACGTATAAATACACAGTTCTTTCTTTCATACGGAAAGTACGTATAGATGGAACACTTACACGGAAAGTATTATAAAACACGTATAAATACACAGTTCTTTCTTTCATACGGAAAGTACGTATAGATGAAACACTTATACGGAAAGTATTATAAAACACGTATAAATACACAGTTCTTTCTTTCATACGGAAAGTATGTATAGATGGAACACTTATACGGAAAGTATTATAAAACACGTATAAATACACAGTTCTTTCTTTCATACGGAAAGTATGTATAGATGGAACACTTATACGGAAAGTATTATAAAACACGTATAAATATACAGTTCTTTCTTTCATACGGAAAGTACGTATAGATGGAACACTTATACGGAAAGTATTATAAAACACGTATAAATACACAGTTCTTTCTTTCATACGGAAAGTACGTATAGATGGAACACTTACACGGAAAGTATTATAAAACACGTATAAATACACAGTTCTTTCTTTCATAAGGAAAGTACGTATAGATGGAACACTTATACGGATAGTATTATAAAACATACGTTGCAGGATTCTACAAGATATTACCTATAGGCGTATGTTAATTCCAATAATTACAGGATTGAGGCATGTAACATACGTTTTTACGTAAGTTACATACGTTTTCTTCTCTGTGTTGTCTACCAAATGAGGCATGTTAGCATAACCATCTTATCCTGTTCATGCAATAAATATGATACAACTTATTAAAAATGATATTATGTAATTTGTTACAGTAGGTTTAGGTAGTATATTTCGAGAAATAGAATATCTCAAATGATGACAACAGCTTCTTGATTTTGGTCCAGATTACCACATCTTGAAAAGTAGAACACATAATATCTTCTTTCTTTCGGAATTTATTCAATGATGAGGAAATAACAGTCTCATCATCGTGGTTATATTTATTCCGATGTCCTAAGGTACTATAATATTATGTTGCAAAATAAAACACACAATACCAACTATTAATTCCATCTTTCATTTCGTTGTCGTTGCTGAAGCTTTTTCCGGCCAAATGTTCTTTCAACTTATGATACAGATGATAGTCAGTGGTTTGCTCAACCTTCCCAACTGTCTTGTTGGATATCGATATTTCCCGCTCCTTGGGCCGCGGTGGCTCAGTGGTAGAGCGTTCACTTCCGGTGCATGGGATCTTGGGTTCAAATCTTGCTCCCGCCAAGTGAAGTTTGTAGTGGGCAAACACCGTGTGCGTGGGTTTCCTCGGGGGTCTCCCGTTTCCTCCAACTTTCTTCATTCCACCATTTTACTCGTTCATCATCCTTACCATCTCCTTTAGCCTAGCCAGCATAACCGTGGAACGTAAAACTAAAAAAAAAAATCATTTCATTTTTCTTTCACTCCTTTGTCCGTCGTGAATTTTAGTACGATCAGCTGCAAGGGCGCCCATGTTGTGGTTTCCAAGGGGAGGCAAGTATGAGCGACGTTTCAAAAATAATTTCAAATTTTGCTGTAACTAATGTAAAAATTCTATTGGATTTTCGATATTCTGAAGTACAATTTCCTCTAGGGGGGCAACCGCCCCACCTTGCCCCCCTGATGGACGCCCTTGATTAGCTGCGAACTCCTGAAATCACTTGCGGACGTCTTCGACATGCATGTACGACTCGTCATACACGTCCGTCAACTGGGTATGCGTTTTATTCGGTTTAACGCTTTATGATTTCAAAAACGGAATAACTGCGCGAACTTCACACTTGGTGGTAGTGCCAAGCTGCAAGTTTATTAAAAAGATCTGCCATGCGCGACCTTCACACTTGGCGGTAGTGCCAAGCTGTAAAAAGGTTTGCCAAGTCGAGACTGAGTGACTCAACAAGGGACGCACAGGCTTGTTTGGGAGTGAGTGAAACTATAAACACAAGTGTTGCCAGCAGAAACATGAACAATTTTCTTGCGTTTCCAGAGCTTCGGAGCAGTGTTTCTTTCAGACATGTTTTTTTTGGGGGGGCACTGCCCCCCACCGGAGCTTTGAGATTGCCCCTCCGGACGAGACCAAAAAATACGTCTATAATATAATAATAAATTAAATAGTATCACCAGTGTCCCCCCGGAATACAACGTGTGCCCCCCCCAGGAACACTTTTTCTGAAAGAACGACTGCTTCGGAGACCTTACTTTTGGGATTACTTTCGTATTTTGTCTCTAAACATGAATAAATATTATGTAGCTACATATTTTTTTTATTAACATACATTTACCTATACTTTCTTTCAAACCTTTAAGTCGTGCTCAATGCATTCATCTTTGTGGTCAATCCAAAAATTACGTCCGTACGAAAAAGTATCATAATTTATAATACAAATATTCTCGAATTATTTTTTTTAATTTATGTTGATTTTATATATAATTATAGGCCTATTACAGAGCCCTAAATTTCACCGAACCAACTCTGCATAGTAAATCTTGTATTAAATCTTGGGAATTGTGAGCTTTTTCTACCTTATTTGCTTCCTCTCACAAACCACTTGTCAACTGTGTTTATCTTTACTGTACGTCTGAAAGGAAGGAGAACACAAAACTTCTGTTCACAGAGTTTTATTTACATAAATCGCAAATTTATTTATTAATATAACACTGTAGTGGCATTATTCTAAAAAGCTACAACTACAAATTAATAACATCAGTAGATCACCACTAGATGGTAGAGTTCCCTTTGAGCTAGTTATTCATTCATTAATTAAAAGTGGGTAAATTTCTAGAGCAAGAAAGCTTAAAAGATATAACTTAAAACTTCAGTACGTTAGTCGCAAACATGCAAATATACGCATATTGCGACAATTGCTGACAGTTCTTGTGTAAATTGCGAAGAATCACAACAATTCTTATTTACTTTAATATGATATTGTTCTCAAAAACTTTGTATTTAAAGCCATAACATTACTTTTTTCGGTGTTTCACAAAAGATTAAACTGATAATATATTTTGTTGTTTGGTGTAGTGATGGTAAAAATCCCATTCTGTGTTAGTTTTTGACATTAATTTTTCGAATAGAGATAAAGTAATTTTTGTATAATTGGGAACGATATATGGGGTGTTTCATACTGTATATTTACTTTATCAACGTCAAGAAAAGTTCTTAATGAGGCGGAAGTAAATGTATGAGCTTACACAATAGGCGTGAAAGCAGTTCTACTTATCAGATTTTATTAGTGTAAAACAGGGGTGTCATTTCTGACTTCGCTTGGTGGGGGCAAGAGCACCACCGACATAAGACTTTTATGTTTTGTACTAGTATATTAGTGTATAAGTGATTAAAGTATACGTATTCCTCAAACTCTTGGGTGGGGGCAATTTCCACCTCCTTCCCCCCTAAATGACGCCTCTGTTGTAAAATGTATGCTGATATAAGTGATTTAAGCAGTGGTTTGAGAAATCCAAGAAACAAGTGTAAAGGAAGGTAAATTGTGATCTGATAAAAAGTAAAAGAAAGAAGATGAAGAAAGCAAGTATCAAATGAGAAACAATCAGCTTCCAAAACGTGTCACTACATCGAAGTTTTTCTGTAATTTTAAAGTTTTTCTGTAATATCTTCAAAACAAATAAAAATTTTCGAAAAGCAAAAACGTAGTGAACTAGACAATACGATTTGGAAGTGGTACATTTCCCACAATTCACCTATTTGCTTTTGGTATGCCGCTATTTACAGAACCCGCAAGAAAAAAAATGCTAAATCTATCTACAATTGCAAATCGAAAGCACATAGATGAGTTGTTATAACGGAATCACATGCAAAATCGTGTTGTCTAGTTCACTATGGTTTTGCTTTTCGAATATTTTATATTTGTTTTAGATATTACAGAAAAAAACTCTAAAATTAGCGGTAGTTTAATTTCGCTGTTGTGAAGACCTTTAATGACTCGAGAATGATGCTTGTATGGTTTTATTTTATTCCGTAGAAGACTGTAGCACGAAAGCGTGCTTAAAATATGTTCTGACAACAACGTGTACTTGTTTTCGACAACATTTTAAAGTATTTCTTTTAGTTAAAGAAGATAATTTCGTAGATTTTTACTTTGGGTACACCACTAGAAGGAATTGTTGAAAAACTATAATTCTTTCACTAATGTCCTTCTTTTTGTCCCCTAAAAGGTTTCTCCTGGGCGATATGAAAATATTACACTTGGCATACATAAAATTCAAGGGGGAACTAGAAGTAATTGTTGAAAAAATTACAATTCTTTTACGATTTCCGTGTAAATACAGATTTCAGATGTGTAGCATAAAATCTACAATGCAGAAACTAACCAACCCGTGCTAGGTGACCAGACCACCAAAAATCAGATATAAGCCGGGAATGCTATGTAAACAAGTGAGGGCAGAATGAAGCTGGTGAGTTTAGTGGGAAGAAGTGGCTTTTTGACAAAGATAGAGTTTCAATAACACTTGTCATGGTTTCATACTAGTAACACTCCACTTGTAAACATAAAATACAGGTTCTATACACTGTGCAGAAGAATGTCGCCAGTTTAAAATAACATCTAATAGAGTCATCTTTCATATACACTCACTTATTTTATCCGTCGTAAAACACTTGTAATTATTTTACACTAATAACCCTACACTTGTATACCTAAAATACAGCTGTGTTACTTTGTACCTATTTTTTTCGCCTGCAGAAATTTGCTCCTTATAAACATGTCTTTTCAAACAAAGTATTGAATTTAACTTGAAACTTTTACAAAATATAGTTCGCCAAAACTACGCGTGCACCGTTACTTTTTCATAAATTATTTGATAAACGTAGAAGATAAGAATTTACGTATAATTCACTCATATATTGAAGAAAGTAAGTGACATACAATAATTTCAATCTTCATATTTTAAAAATGTTGAATTTTCGTAATTACGTTATTACAGCGTGGGAAATTCAAGAGTAAAATGGGATTTTCTGCTCTCGAGATGGAATTTTGTTTCGTCTCAAGTTGCCACCATTGGTTTGGTTTAACATTCAAAGGTTGTGCAATGAGGATGAGGGAGACGGTGATACAATGATGAACAAAATAATAGAGTAAATAAAGTGGGAGGAAAGTAGAGAACACAGAGAAAACCAATGCGCAGATTTGTCCAATACCAAGCCCGCCTGGCGCGCATGAGCAGAGATCGAACAAATGCTTTCCGTGTCAGAGATGGTCGCTCTATCATTGAGTCAGCGCGTCCACTTGATTTTACCGTCGCCAAAGGGCATTCCTAGCAAAATATGCGACCACGATATATTCAAAGATAGGACAAATTGAATAAGAAACTGTGATACAGTACTTATATTGTCTAGAGCAGTGGTTCTCAAACTTTCTGATAGCGCGAACCCCGTGTTCATTCAGGAAGGGGTCTGCGGGCCCCTGTTTATTTGGGAAGCGATCTGCGGACCTCCTTGCAATGTTATCGGAAATTTCACATAGTATTAAAAATATACTAATTAGAATTATCACTGTCAGGAAAAAGATCAAGAAAAATAATGCAATAAGTAATTTATTCTAAAAATACATGATTGTTTTCTAGTGAACGAAATTTCAATTGAAAATACCGTAATTTTAAGACTGAAAATCAATTTTTTTTAAAAAAGGAAATGTACTTGATAAACAACGTTCTCAAATGTGGGTTCACTAATGTGATTAACGAAATTCTTTGTGTTTTTCCATTATTGCATTGAAAACTGGAATAATATTTGTCACCATTATTCTTAGGTCCGATTCCACATTCAGACGATTTCGCTTTAAGGTTTTAATATTGCTAAGAGCAGAAAAGGTCTGCTCACGTAAATAAATGGTAGAGAAGGCATCAAATGTTGCGATGCCCTTTTAGACAACTTTTTGTGCTCACAGCGCACACACAAACCAATTTGAGTCAACAGTTATTCGCAGTGCCATATCTAGGAACATATTTTGGGAGGAGTTTCCCATCGTTCTTTTAGAAATCCCAGAATTGGGGAGGAGGCTTGATGTTTATAAGCACAGTAATGACTAACATTTACTTCTTTTTCTTAAAAATAAAATAAAAAACAATCTGGGATTGGTGGTAGTGGTGAAAGCTTTTCGCCATTGAAGATGAAATGCATCAAATTCCAAGGCGGCATACAGTTAATGTACAACTGTTTTTGAAAAAATGCCCTAAAAAAGAAGAAATTTCTCTCCCTTGAAGTAGTCCTATATAACGGTTGACCAAATGCAGGACAGAAATTTAGTAAAATGGGAAAACATTTAAATTTACAAACGTAGGTATAATTTCTAATTGCTTTCTTTTCAGTAACTGAAAAAATACTTCTTGCGTAACCGCTGTGAGTTTCATTTTATTACAACAGATCTCAATTTTTAGATGCCGCGGACCCCCCCTGGCTAGATCCCACGGACCCCCAGGGGTCCACGGACTCCACTTTGAGAACTACTGGTCTAGAGAACTAGAGCAATGGTTCTCAAAGAATGTGTCGTGACAAATTGGTGTGTCACACAGTTCCCTAAGGTGTGTTGCTTAATTTTAGAATTTAAAAATCATAAAAAATTTAATAATAATTAGTTAAAATTGAGACACATTGTATCAGTCAACACATCCAGCGGTATCAATTATGCTCAGTGCTATGTAGGGTCATTATAAATAGGCTCTACTAATAGGTTTCACTATTACAATAGATATTATTATTATTATTATTATTATTATTATTATTATTATTATTATTATTATTATTATTATTATTATTATTATTATTATTATTATGTGTTACGATGTCCTAGACGTTCACTAAAGTGTATGACCAGTCAAAAATGATTGAGATCCATTGAACTAGAGAGTAAGTCTTATGACTAGAGAGCGAATGTTAGGCAAAATACCCCATTCTTTAATATTAAAGATATGATCAAAAATAGAGTTTTAAAGTTTATATGGAGGGTTATAATTTAAATTAAAACTAATTTTATTTTGCCTATTTTGCCGATTTCGCCCCTTACTGCCTAAATATTAGCTTTAGTGCCTAATATTGCTTATTCTATGCGTTTTCTTCAAAATGAGACTTCATTGGGGAAAAAAATATATAATTTCGTATTTCAAGAAAGGATTCTGCCTCTTCCGAGAACTATTAGATTAAAAGATACTAACTTACGGGCCCCACTACATTAAAAAAAAAATGTCGCCGAAAACAATGACATAGTATGATCCATATTTCCTCCTCCCCCTACTCTATCTTCCTCTTGTTTGCAACAGCATCGCATTCGACAGATGCCCAAAAGACGTTCTTTGAGTCCACATTTCAGCATAGTGGACTGAAGTTACGAACTGGTGTTTGAAGTGATAAAATGCCGTAAAACTTTGGACTGCTGTGTGTACTGATAAAGTGTATAAAATTTGGACTGTTATGTGTAGTGATAAAGTGTTGTTTAGAATGTATTTGCCAAATATACATAGAATGCATGTCAAGCTTCGTTTTTTATATATACACAGTAAAACAAGTTATTAACAAAGAAGTATATTTCTATATTCTTTGAACATTACCTATAATTTGAATTATTTTAAAATTGTATTGAGTATTTATCTTCATCATTTCGAGTTACATTTTAGTGCCTATTTTTCAGGTTTTTAATGCCTAAATATCCGGTCTCTACGTATGACATTCTGGCTCAGATAGCAGCTTCAGTGCAGCATCATTTCTGAAAGGAGTAGAGTTCTCAATGTATTAGTGACAGTGTAGATCGTCTGTTTTTTTTTTTTTTTTTAAGAAACGCCTCTGCAGCCTATTTGTCAGAATATTAATCTCCTCAAATGATGTAGGAGGAAAAGAAAGACAGGAAAGACATATAAGAGATCTATCCTATTGTTCCACATCAAATGACAGTGTTAGCACATAGACTATATTTGTGTCAGAAACATATAATATGTGAACATCTGTATCAATACAGTTCACACATTGACTACAAAGTGCTTTTATGCCATTCTTTTTAAAAAGAAACATCTTTGAATTAGAGTCAATAAATTCTTTAAAGTTTGTTTCAACAGGTTTCTGACTAGCAAAACATTTTCACATCAAATAAGCATCCAAATATTTAAAGATGTGGTAGTGTGTAGGATTAAGCAGGAGCCTCAGACTGCAAACTGGTTCAGTTTTCAGAGAGTCACAAGCGAAACATCTGGCTGGGTATTTTCATGGAGATAAATTACTCCTTTTCTGTTTACCAAAACTGACTCTTAGAACAACATCTTTTTTTATGCCTATTGGATAGTGATACTGTGTATTAATGGTTTCACCCATTTCCTCCTTCATTCTCTAAATAACTACAGCAATGAGAATATAGAAAATAGTAATTCGATTTTCTTATGGAGTTCTCGATTATCAATACAATAAATTTCAGTTGTAATAAAATTCGTTATCCGAACAGCGGTATATTGTATATACAAAAATACGGAATCCTCTTGCTTACTACAGAAATCAGTACGGAGCATACGTTATCCGTATGCTACATAGGCACTGTCCTTAGATGTTACATCATGTCATTGTAGGATGTCTGATATCTAACAGTCTTCCTTATATTACATATATATATATGTATGTACATTACCTTCGTTAGCTATGTTATATACGTCCATTTGTATGTCAGATCCTGACCACCTATATTGTTTCATAAAGAAAGTACATACAGATGGAACATTTATACAGAAAGTATTATAAAACATGCGTTTTCAGTTATACGTTTGATGTACGTTAAGTCCAAAAACGACAGGATTTACAAATGTAACATTCCATTTTACGTACCCCATATACATTTTTTTCTCAGTGCATACATCTTCCTTCTGTATAACAACATTAACATATATGCAGTGGCAGACCTAGAACGTAAAAATTGGGGGAGGGGCAGGCAGAACTCCGATTATGATAAGCACCGTACTCTGCACATCAGGGGTTACTTTGACAAAATATGAAAAGAGTTTCACAGTTCTCTGTCTGTAAAACCATGAATTGTAAAGAGAAAGTTTCGACTGCCATCGTAAGATAGAACATCTAACTGTATTTTGGCTATAATGTTGTCGGTTAACATCAGTTCTAATTACCGGGAGGGTTCGTTGTTGTAGAGGTATGGAATACAGTCATTGTAAAGGCCGACAAAATTTGAAAGATATCACGTACAAGAATTTCCGTCGAAGTTAAGTCAGTTTCGTAGAATAGTACTGTGTATAATGGGACTTTGATGCAATAGTTGAAATTGAAATGTGAAACGTTTGATAGTCATAAAAAAAAGTAAAACTGGGAGAAGGCGGTTTCAGCCTCTACTCGGGGTTACTTTGCACCGGTCCAAATACCGCTTAGATAGGAAATTATTACTATTGGAACCTCCTGCATTCTAAATTTAGGTAAATTTTCTATTTAGGTAGATGCCAGAATGAAGTTCTTGTTGGAAAATAAATTGTGAACAGTGGCGGATCCAGAAAAGTAGTTTGAGAAGGGCTTTACTCAAAAAGGCTTAATTTTTTTTAGAAATCACTAGACTTTTTTGGGGGGGGGATTGCACCTTATGCTCATAGGAATGACTAACATTATTTAAAAAGAAAAAGAAATCATGCAATTTGGGTGGGCTTCAGCCTGAAAATCATAAACCCCGTAAATGACGGTTGGGATGATATTCTTGGAAATAAGGAATAACCAAGGCATATCAGCTCACGGCGATTTTTTTCTGTTCCTAGGTTGGCATTTTTGTGGGATATATGCTAAACTATTAGAATGTAGTGCCTGTGCCGGTATCAGAAAATACATAATTTTCTTTACAAATATCGATAATTCAAACTAAGTACTGATACCTAAACCATCATTCTAATATCAATATTTGTAGACTGCATGCAGTTTTGTGTAGAAAGTAAAATGTATAAATACTGAATAAAAAACATTGCACAGAAACGTCATCTTCAAATGTTGAACATACCTAGGTACTTTTTTGTATGTTGTGTAAGATAACCCCACCTATGGGGTTACTTTGCACCAAAGTTTATATTTCAATAACTATGGTCATACTGAATGTTTACTAATCAACTTGCACTAATGTTTTAATTATGTATCTAGCTATTATAGTTTGAAAATACAGTTTTCTAAATCATTACGTTAGTGAGTTACATGTGATTTTATTTAAAGTTGCTTAAATCTTGTGCAAAGTATATCTTACTCTTGTATATCTTGTGTAAATTACAGTATATCTTGTCTTACGGTATATCATAAGTTTACTATAAACTTTCTAAAATATATAAATAATAGCTTAAATTATTTTTGTCACTCAAGAAAATGAGAGGGATAGACCTCCCGGCCCCGGGCCAGATTCGCCACTGCTTACATGTTGTTTACATTCAACTTTTGTGTAACTTTTTCCAAAATGCTTCATACCCTCGAGATATTATAATGAAAAGTGTTTATGGCTTCTGTTAAATCCAAGCCCTTAATGCATAATAACTGATTCCACTCCTAATTCCTCGTAACTACCTGAGAATTCTCTAAAATATGATATAGTAATCAATTAAATTTACATTATCCTTAAACCACTTTAAGGAATGTATAAAAATTAAACTGGCTATCAGAATATAAGTGATAGCGGCTGTCAGACATCACGCATGGAGCATCAGAATAAAAGCGAGAGCAAAAAAAAATTATGGAAAATATTTCATCCTCCTGGGAATCAGAATAGTTAAAAAAAGAAAAAAGAAAAGAAACAGTAACCACTTCATTTGTCGACAACAAATATTGACCCATCGTGCAGAACGCAATATTCAGCGGTCCACTGCTTCGATGGATTGTGTGTGAAAAATCTAAAAATATAGAAAATCTGTTGATGAGTTCAAACACACGAATCTACACCTCGCCTACATGTACAGACACTCTCTCTCCCACACCCACACACAAAATATATCTATACACACACACAGACAGAGAGAGAGAAATTCCCGTATTGACCAACATTTTTGAGATTCTCTGTAGCTTCCCACGTAATGAGATAGAGAGGACATTGGAAATGCGTTCTTTACCGGTTTTAAACGAAGCTCACGTGCCATATATGCTTTTTGTGAGATGTGATATGTGTGCATGTGTGTGTCCTATGATATGACCGTGGTGTGCGCGGGTGGGACAGGATGTATGAACCTGGTGGATGGAACGTGAAAAAAAAGGCAGATGTCCCCCCATTAAAATTACAACAATGAGGTATGGATGTCCGTTTCTCAAACAGGAATTGGCTATTTAATCGCGCTTGTATTTCGCTATTATCTATCGTATTGGAAGTTTCACGTATGTATTCTTTTTTTTTTTTTAAAAAAAAAGAAACAGAACATAGTTGAAAAAAAGATAGCAAAAGTGTTCCAGTAAATGGTCTGTGTGTAACTGATTCCCTTTAATGCTTTGTTTTGTTTGAATATTCGACAGATTCTAGCTACAAGCTACATATTGTATGAGATCTGATTGCCGAAAGTGACAAATTTTTTATCGTGTTCGATATATACTCATGGCACACACACATATGTGAATATATATACATGTTGCTATTGGTTTAAGTTTTCCGTTCATTGCTACTGTTTAATCATCTGTAATTCTATTATGAAAACAGTAAAATGTATCTAAGTCATTTAATCCATGAAAAAGTTAATCAATTATTAACATACAAATATTATTAATCTAGTAAATTTGTAATGACCTTGCTTACTACAATGCTTCAGTTACTTAGGTTATTTTCCTGTTTGTTTGTTTGTTTGATAGAGTCAAACTTCATGAACTTGACTCTGAAGAACTGAAACTCTGAAATTTTGTTCCATATTAACTAGAACTCTGAAATTTTGTTCCATACTAAGTAGAGCTCTGTAATTATGTATCATACTAACTAGAGCTCTGAAATTTTGTTCAGTAATAACTAGAGCTGTAACATTTTGTTCTGTTCTAACGACCTCTGACATTTTGTTCCATACTAATTAGAGCTCTGGCATTTTGTTGCATACCAACTACAGCTTTGAAATTTTGTTGTATACCAACTACAGCTCTGAAATTTTGTTCCGTAATAACTAGAGCTCTGGCATTTTGTTCCGTATTAACTGGAACTCTGTAATTTTGTTTTATACTAACTAGGGCTCCGAAATTTTGTTCCATAATAACTAGAACTCTGATTTCTTGTTCCATACTAACTAGAGCTATGACATTTTGTTCAATACTAATTTGAGTTTTGACATTTGGTTCCATGCTAAGTAAAGCTCTGTAATTATGTTTCATACTAATTAGGGCTCTGAAATTTTATCCATAATAACTAGGGCTCTGGCATTTTCTTCCATTCTAACTAAACATCTTACATTTTGTTCAATACTAACTTGAGTTTTGACGTTTGGTTCCACGCTAAGTAAAGCTCTGTAATTTTGTTTCATACTAACTAGGGCTATGAAATTGAGTTAGATAATAAATAGAGCTCTGAAATTCTGTTCAATCTTAACTAGAGCTCTGCAATTTTGTTCCATACTAACTAGAATTCTGAAATTTTGTTCCATACCAACTACAGCTTTCAAATTTTGTTCCATACTAACTAGAATTCTGAAATTTTGTTCCATACCAACTACAGCTTTGAAATTTTGTTCCATACTAACTAGAGCTTCTGAAATTCTGTTCCATAATAACTAGAGCTCTGAAATCCTGTTCAATGTTAACTAGAGCTCTGCAATTTTGTTCCATACTAACTAGAGCTCTGAAATTTTGTTCCATGCCAACTACAGCTTTGAAATTTTGTTCCATACCAACTAGAGTCTCTGAAATTGTGTTCCATAATAACTAGAGCTCTGAAATGCTGTTGCATACTAACTAGAGCTCTGAAATTTGATCCATACGTATTACGGATTTGAAATGTTCTTTCATACTATGTAGAACTCTTGTTCCATACAAACTACAACTTTGAAATTTTGTTTTGTACTAACTAGAACTCTGAAATTTTGTTTAATATTAGCTAGAGCTCTGAAATTTTTGTTCGCCTGCGTAAACCAAATTACAATGCATATTTTCATATATTTTTTTTTTACTTTAGCTTATTGTTATACTACGAAATTAATTTACTTCAAATGTGTTTAAATCGCGTATATCAGTAAGCAACGTCAGTTTAATTAAGCATTACTTTTAAAGATAGCAAACTACGACAGAGCTGATTCCAAACTTTTATTTGGCGTCTCTAACGGAAAGATAGGAACTATTATCTACCGCAATGCAATTTAAAAACAGTAAGATATAATAATAACTGAAAAAAAAATACATTAAGTATAATGTACCAAAAGTAGATGTATTTATTTATTTATTTATTTTTGGAGTAAATTGAAGTAATGGGGTTAAGACTAAAAGCATTGGGCCCTCATGATTGAAAACTCAAGTTTCCCTGGATATCAGGAAAATTATTCTCTAGAATTCATTATAATTACCCACGCCTACTCTTTTTTATTCTTCTTCATTATACCAGACTAATATATATATATATATATATATATATATATATATATATTCCTTTTTAATGCATCTTATAAAAAAATTATTTTTGGATGAAAAGATCCAATATATTTCAGGCAAACATTTCCTTGTAGGCCTTGTATCTGGAGAACTACATATAGAGTAGCCAAATCCAAACTATCATTTAACTCAGTATGATGTGCTTATTCCGTTAAAAAAAAAATGGGAAAACTCGATTAAGGGGACGTTCAAAAATTTTGTGGCCCCCTGATCCAAAAAGTTCAATATACTGTACTTCATTCAATTAAACATTTTCTTGTACGCCCCATATCTGGACAACTACATATAATATAGCCAAACCCAAAGTATCATTTAACTCACTATGATGCGCTTACTCCACAAAAAATACGAAAACTCGAATTAGAGGCCCTTGAAAAATTCTGTGGCCCCTAATCTATAAAATTCAATATATTTCATTCTATCAAACATTTTTGTAATCCTTATATCTGGAGAACTACATATAATGTAGCCAAACCCAAACTATCACTTAAATTAGTTTGATATGCGTATTTCGTATTAAATATGAAAACTCGATTTAGAGGCCGTTCGAAAATTTTGTGGCCCCTGATTAAAAAAACAAAAAAAAAAAAAAACAATATTTTTCATTCAAACAAACATTTTCTTGTACGCTTTACATCTGGAAAACTGCATACAGTATTGCCAAAACCAAACTATCCCTTAACTCAGTACGATGCGCTTACTCCTTAAAAAGTACCAAAACTCCATTCAGGGGCTGTTCAAAAATTTTGTGGTACCTGATCCAAAAACTAATTATTGGTCAAGATCGTAATCTTTTGATCCATTTTTTGGATCATTCCTAAAATTATTGTTTCTAGATATTATTATTATTATTATTATTATTATTATTATTATTATATTATTATTATTATTATTATTATTATTATTATTATTATTATTATTATTATTATTATTATTATTATTATTATTATTATTATTATTATTGATGTACGCCAATGTAAGTCTACATCTGTTCCATAGGATTATTTTGGGAATTCTGCACATAAAAAATGGAAAAATATTTCATCCTTTTCGTTGATTTGGTTCCTTGATTGATTGGTATTTATGTCCTTTGTCTGCAAGGAGGCTATATAGGACGAAGGCGGAGTTAGGAGTTGGTTGCTGGGGGGGGCAGATCTTTTGTCTATTGGGAGGGCACGGTTAATACAAATCAGAATTGAAGGATCTTATAAGTAGCATTTGTGTTTTTTGTCAAAAAGTTTGGGGAGGGCAATGCCCCCCTCATAGCTCTGCCCATGGACGAGGCCTAAAGCTTAAAGTAGATGGACTGATTGATTGGTAATTACGTCCTTTGTCTGCAATGAGGCAATCTTGTGCGAGACCTAGAGTTTGTCCTGCCCCTTTCTTCTTCGCGTCCTCCACGGCAGATCGCGCAAAATAAGACAGGGGATCTGCAACTTCGTCTTTCCCACTTCTCACGAAATACAGACTCCACGTCGTCGGAGAGGTAGATATAAATAATTTTTATGCACAACTTTTTTTTTCGATTTTTTAAATAAATTCAGTCCCTCGTAGTACACCACGAGATATCCCACGAAGAACTGAACTTAGCCCAGTATTCAGTCGTCACCCTTTTCTGGGGGAAAATTATTATTCTTATCTGATTCCAGATTCTGTAATGGAATGTAGTGAAGAACATGTTACTATTTTCTAACAACGTTTGGTAGTACAACTTAAAACCGAAAAGTAATTTACACTGTACAAAACATCATGCAGCTAAATACACATACTACGACTCAAGTAGTAAGTAACCACAGATTTCATGACAAAGTCATAGAAAATTAGATATATTGTTAATCTCAAGGTGAATACATCAACAAGGTCAGAATACAAGATAAATACATGCAATAGCTCCCATATTCTTTGTCTACAATTTATGGACGGTGTTAGTATTGCTATCAAATGTAGTAGTAGTAGTAGTAGTAGTAGAGATGGATGTATATGCCATTGTATGTGTTACCAATAGGAGCAAGCAGTTCTTTAGTAATATCAATTTATCTTGGTCGTATAGTAATTGCTTTGGAATATTTAATTGTTAGTTCCTCTATAATTGCAAGTATCCTTGCTCATATTCTTACATTGCCAACATACACCATTTCAGTTACAATAGAAATAGCATTACTAAGCCTCGTTTCACGTATACATATAATAGTTATGGCAAGAATTTCCTATAGGCATTTCATTCAATTGAATCGTTCAATGAACCGGTTCTTTATGAATCGGTTCACTGAGTGATTGAATTGAATGAAATCCCTGTAGGAAACTCTTACCATAATTACTCGTATATCTTATAGAAGTATTTATTCATACGTCAAACACCGGACGCAATTGACTACCATTACATTAATATATTATTGTATTTCAGGTGCAGGTTAACATTATTATCGTTTCACGGTGCTGTTCAGCATTATTTCTGGAGAATAAGAATTTTTGTGAACATTCGACGTGACTTATAAGGTATGCCTTAGTTGAGAGTTTCTAAACACTTGCCACGTTCAGCATTCCTATATTGGCTTATGTAATATACTCTCTACATTTATGAACAACGAAATTTACTTAAAATTTTGTTTAAGTATAGTTTCTATATTATATCGAACATCGGAGGATGGTAACAAGAGACGGGGAAGCAAATCTCCGAAGCTTAGTTTATTATGTTTACATCATATTTTCTTTATTTAACAACATAGTATCAAGGTTTAAAATAATCAATATCAAATTACCTTTAATTATTTAGATGAAACCTCGTAGTCTCCTCAACGTATCAGTTATTTTATACTGAATCAGGTAAAATCGTTAGATAGATTTTTAACACTAGCAAAACTTTCGAATATTCGATGTATATATTTGTTTTTTTATTTACTTTTTTTCCTTTTCGATGTTTCAAAGAAATGTTAATTTAGGAGATGAAATGGTTGCGTTCACTGGAATTTGCTTTAAAAGTTTTCGCACAAATTCATAATACAGTTGCATCTAAATAAATAATTTTAAACTTATAAAACATAGAAATAATTAACAAAATGAATCATTAAAACATCTGTGCAAGTACTGAAAGGTAGAGCAAGCACAAGTTTAAAGTGAATTGATTAAGCATCTCGCATTTATGTCCCTTGCCTGCAACGAGGTTATTAGTTTACAGGACAGATCTAGAATTTAAAATGAATTGACTGATTACCTGATATATATGTTCTTTATCTGTAACGAGGGTACAGTCTTAAAAGAAAAAAAAACCTACATTTTAAACCGGGGTTATTGATTTGTTGGTATTTGCTTCCTTTGTCTGCAACCCTATATAGGTCAAGAATTACAGTTAAAAGTGGGCTGATTAATTGTTTGGTGTTTGCTACCTTTGTCTAGAACGACGCTATGCGCTCATAGGGCGAGATCTACGACAGCTACTCAAAGTAAATAGTACAGAGCTGCGTTGAATAGTGTTACTAAAATCGATGATAAACTTAAATGACCCAGAGTACCACTCCTAGTTTATTCCAATAGAAGTGCTCTTATATCTATATATCTATATCTATATCTATCTATCTATCTATCTATCTATCTATCTATATCTATATCTATATCTATATCTATATCTATATATATATATATATATATATATATATATATATATATATATATATATATATATATATATATATATATATATATATATACATTCATCCTAAGAACACTGGATCATTAGGTACAGTCTTGCTGAAAAATAAATCTTGGTGATCCACCTCTCTTTAAAGGGTTATATTTTAGCTACCTGTGCTTAGGAAATTTAAATTATTTATTACTAAATAAAGATCTAATTGGCCTGAGGAAATGATTTGTTTTATTTAATTCTACATATGGGATAGAGAACGGGACTTTTCAAAGAGAGATGATGACCATTTTCTTTCTTTTTTTAAAAGACTACGTAGCACAATAATTTAAGAACGTTTCGTTCGAATGTTTCTTATTATTACTAAGCAAACTCTGGAATAGAACAGAAAAATACCTTTTTCTTTTAATTTTATTTAGCGTGTGAACAGAAATGCTCATGCAAATTTCCGCAACTCGACTATCATTAGTTTCAAGTGCTTCTCTGCAAAGTATCACAAACAGCCGACGGATGCCGTCGCCGAATAAATACGAAGAGCAAACGGAGAATCACGAAGAAACTGCTACAAACCCCTTCACAGGCTCCGCTCCCAATTTCGGTTATAAAAGAGCATGTTAAGAAGTAGAAGTCATCAGTTCCAGCTGATCAATTTCCACTTTTCTCTCCAAGCTGCTCAAGGCGGGATAGTCTCTAAAACCTTATCCATCTCTGCGCTGTACTAGACAGAGAATACTAACCCACCTCTACGCGGTTCAAGGCAGAAGGTTCATTTCCGATCTCCGCGCTGCAATGGGCAGGAGATACCATCCCACCTTCGCGCTGCACTGGGCAGTAGACTTCTAACCGTCAACCACAAGACCTTCGCGCTGCTTGGGTCAGGAGATCGAAACTCATAGAGAAAGGTTTATTGTTAAAGATATCTAATTATTTATAGTACAGTGTATATAAACTTGTATAGATCTTATAATAAAAAGGTGAGGAAAAAGAAAAACCCGTGTACAGTTTCTCTACTGTACATTACAATATATTTAAATCTTCTTTTTTTATATACGATTTTCATCTTCTGCCAAAATCTTTAGGCGGCAATATTTTTTGTACCATCCGAACCTTTGCTTGTAAGCCAGATTTGAGTGCATATTTGTTTGAACTAAGAGATTTAGAATTTATAAACGGTGAACGATTGCATTCCTTAGATAATCAGGGACTTTGCAGACGAGTAAATAAAGGGTCAAGCTGGATGCTAAAATATCTGATTGAAATTTTGAATGTTGTAACCAAAATTTTAAAGTTGAAGTGAGTACAGTGCTAACTTAATTTTATGTCTCATTTAAAGTTCTTCTAACAATATAAAAAAATAACAAACGTAGCAATATTACACTTCGATATTAAGACTATCCATGGCTTTGGATTGATTATTTTAACCAAAAAAAAAAAAAACACTGACCAAAGCTTAAAACCCACTTTATTTTAAATTATAATTTGTAACCGTTTTGGATATCTAGCATATCCTTCTTCAGATACTATCGACAATCTCTGATATAGTGTCTGAAGAAGGATATGTTAGATATCCGAAACCGTTACAAATTATAATTTAAAATAAAGCTTTGGTCAGTGTTTCTTTTGTTATAATATTACACTTTTAAAAGTTTAGAAAATGACGTTATTAATCAACAAGAATAATTAATAGCATTATTTAATAAAGTAAGAGCAATCCAAGGAGTATAAGAATATAAATTCAATTAAAAATAGTAAAAACAATTTAAAATAAAATGGTAAAAATATCAAATATACAACACGTATCTTTCAATTACTGTACATTTTACAGTTAGTTGTAAATATTCACTTTTAATCATAAACATGATCCGGGTTAGGTTCCCAGTGGGAACAGTCGGTCAAAAAAGTGTAAAAGTTTTTCAGGCCAGCCTTCCTAAGTGAGGTTTTCTTTATTCACACCAGGCAAATATCGGGTTGGTACTTAACATACAGGTCCGAGGCTGATCCTTCCTTCCTCAATCCTTTCTTCCTTCCTTTTCCTCAGATAGTGTGGTCACCGAGTGATGTCAGCCGTCATATGTCATATGTATGTCCACGTATTACGTAACGCTATTTTTGACCAATTTTTACCCTCTCCTTCCCCCTTGCCACGCTTCGTAATGCAAAGTTGAGCCTCTCCCCCCTTTGTTACGTAACACTTTTTGATTCTGATTTTTTTCATCCATTTTTCTTATTTTGGGAGTTATTACCTTTAAAAAACCTTTTAAATTGTAGTAATTTTTATTACACAGTGCTTGTATTCTGAATATATTTGTGGTGTTTTTCCTCAACATATTAGAAAATGGTAGTACCTTCAAAATATTTTAACCCCATAAGGTTGTTTAATTAACTATCCTTAATTCTTTGAAACTGCACACTGCCGTTTCCAAAAGGAGATTGTACCCATCCTTTTAGGTCACCGATGATCGGCAAGGAGAAGAAAATGCTGCCGGAAGATGCAGGTGACACAGGATCTAAAAAACCGACATTGACCTATTTTTCTGGGATATAGGATGCTTCGTGTATTTGAAGTTCACCAGTGTCGACGATGCAAAGAAGTTCTCTTTCTCATCGACTACAGATTCGAAGTGACTGCACACATGAAAGAGCAGGGACATATCGTTTGTGAACAAACTTTCAAGCATCCTCTATGGACTTTGAACTTCAGTTTATCCCTTTCTAAATTCTTCTCATCCTAAATCAGTGCCAGAATGCGAATAAACTTGATTTCTCGAGAAATATGCAGATCCAAAAATGAAACAAAAAAATCAGTACGAGATGAATATTCGGCGAATTATGTTTTAATTATCTTATTTTACTCTGCAAACCATGAATCATTCCGTTGCGGGAAATATAATTTCAAGATTTTTTTTTTCTGTTTCACATGCGAAACTCCTTAGAAGAATAGATTGGATAATGATTCAAATTAAAATTTTTAAGTACTATTCTCAGGAATAGCGATACGAGGGGGAACGTGAGGGCATTTTCAAGGGGTGATAACGATCACTAACAACTAACTACAGATAAGCGTGTGCCGCAAATGCAATGCTGCTATAGCCACAAAAAGGAGTTCTATTGTACACACAGTGTTCGTCACCAGTCATGCTGGAGTCTAGTAGCGCCTTCGAATCCCTTCTGCATGATTCAATTTATATAGACTATATGTTCGTAATTTAACAAAACAATGGAAATATTTATTTATTTATTTGTAAGAAAGAAATGAACTCAACGAAATTATTTGTTTAAAAGAGTGCATATTATTAACCTGAGAATAAAAATAAAAATGGCAGCAAATAAAACGTGCGTTACGTAACGAAGACGTAAAACCCCTCCTCCCCGCTTGTCACACTTCGTAACGCAAGGCCAGACCCCTTTTCCCGCTGGCGCGTTACGTAATATGTGGACGATCCCTAATATGGCCATAGATGCCGAAAGCCCAGAAATCTAAATCCTAATAATAAACATAATCATTAACTTCATTACGTTGACTTTATTTTTTGCATTGTACGCAGTTTAATATTAGAATGTGTCATTAGTGTTACCTCATTTCGGAAATTGATATCCTCATGTTTAATTAGATAATCCTCATTTTTAATTTCGGAAATTGACATCCTCATATTTAATTTTGTTGCAGCGCTATCAAAGAAAGAGGATAACTATCCTCTGCTTGGGTTGATATAATATTTTTAAAAAAATACAAATATAGGGATAACATACTTACAAGGGAAGTATCAATGAGCTCATATCAAAACCTACCATAAAATTTCACTCAGAGGAAGGAAGTCCCACAGAAAGACCACACACAAAAAAGCAGCTACGTTTTTGAAGTAAAATTAACCAAAATGGCAGATTGAAATGTCCATGTCGACAATTGCACAATACGTTCAGTACCACCCCTTGTAAACTGCCTGTTAACAATAAAAAGTCAATAACATCAATGTCGGTATATACTATACCTAAAGGGAAGTCGTACGTAAGGTGAACCTTGACGGTAGCCATTTTCAAATCCGCTATCTTGAATTCAGGTCAAGTTTTGAAATAGGAATATGGCAATATGATACATGATTTTAAGCTAGAATTTAAGAAGAAAAGCAATGGTAGCAATAGTTTTAGGATACGTGCATTTGGTAAAAAGTTACGGGCATATTTATTGTGTATGTTTCCATGTGCACAACTCCCGAATGAAGCAGCTGTCCAACAATTTGTAAAATACAAAAATATAGGAAACATCCTCTATATTTTTCCAATTTGTCCCAAATGTTGTTGAGCAAAACTACATACTTGTAGGGGATTAGTTGGGAAATTTGGTCCAAATTGGTTGAATAGGGGCGGAGATACAAGCCAGACAAAACGAAAATTGCATTGGAAAAGTACAAAATAGTTTAAACACCATGTAGATGTTTTGTGATAATTTGTTTGAAATTATAATGGTCAAAACTAAATACTTTTGAAAGACTACTCTGAAAATTTGGTTCAAATCGGTTGAATAGGAGTGGAGATAGACCAGATAATACGAAAATTAAGCCAAAATCGCTGATAAAATCCTTATATTTAATGCTGTATGTGTAACTTTTACCAAATGCACGTATCTTAAAACTATTACTACCATTGTTTTCCTGCTTAAATTCTAGCCCAAAGTCATGTATCATATTGCCCTATTCCTATTTCAAAACTTGTCCTGCATTCAAGATCGCGGATTTCAAGATGGCTGCCGTCAAAGTTCACCTTACGTACGACTTCCCCTTAGGTATAGTATGTACCGACATTGTTCTTATTGACTTTTTATTATTAACAGACAGTTTACAAGGAGTGGTACTGAACGTATTGTGCAATTGTCGACATGGACATTTCAATCTGCCATTTCGGTTAATTTCACTTCAAAAACGCAGCTGCTTTTTTCTGTGTGGCTTTTCTGTGGGACTTCCTATGAGTGAAATTTTACGGTAGGTTTCCATATGAGCTCATTGAAACTTCCATTGTTAGAAAGCAAATTGTTCAATCTTTTTATCTTTAACAAAGATAATAAATAAATAAATAAAAACGCCATCGAAGCTGCATTGAGGTAATTATTTCATGATGTTATTGTAATTTCTTTTTCGTTTCTTTGTTTTCTATTCTCTTTTCATTACTTTTATTTCTCTGTCTTTTATTTTCCTTCTTTTACTTCTTTCTTTGCCCTCAATTTCCTTTTCCCTTTATTCTTTTTTATTTTTCTTTTATCATCTTTCTTTGCCTTTAACTTTCTTTCTTAGTCTTTTTCATTTTCTTTTTTAATTTTATTAGTCTTCTTTAATTTTCTTTCTTTTGATTCTTTCTTTGTCGTTAATTTTTCTTTTTTGTCTTTTATATTCTTTGTATTTAATTTTCTTCTTTCCTTTTTATTATTTGTTCTTTCTGTCTTTTATTTCTCTCTTTTGCTTCTTTCTTTGCCTATTTTTCTTTATCTTCCATTTTCTTTTTCATTGCTTTTCTTTGTCTTTTATTTTCTTTCTTTTACTTCTTTACTTGTCTTCAATTTCCTTTCTTTGTATTACATTTTCTTTATTTCTTTCTTTATCTACGAATGCTCATTGGTTTCAGGATATTAATGACACCACGTCTTCTCAATTTTGGCAAATCCGCACAGTAGATGAGCTTGTCACTCCAAATAGCACGCTATCGATTCACTTCCTAATGCTAAGTGGAATCTTCATTAACACAACAAGTACTCAAGCTAGTTTCTACGTGCATTGTCACTGCTGTCTTTTACTTCTAAAACGGGCATACACAAAGCCACGTTTAACTAAAGCTAATTTGCTGCTAAGTTGATGATACTAGTTATATTACGCAAAACAATTTCTCATTACACGCAAAACTGTACTGTAAAAGAATCTTACAAAGCGAACGTAATATAATGGTATACAATAGAAAGATAGGAATTACGTAAATAACATATGGTTATGGAGTAAAACATGGATAATAGATAGCGAAATAGCCACTTAATATTTTAGCAAAACAGACTCTTAAATAGAAACCAAAATTCGTAAGTGGTTTTAACACTAGTTATTATTTAGTTCTCAATTGACTAGAGTAACAGAAGCTGACGTAATCAAATATATTGTGGTGTGGAAAGATTTAAGTAAATTTACAATAAACAGGAAGTTATCAAAGGATTAACGTGTGCTCATACTTCAAAAATATAGCTTTTCTATTTCCAGTGTGCCCCTGCCGGCGTTGCTGTCGATGTATGTTTTATATATATATGTGTGTCCCTCAAAAGAGGACAAGTAAGTTGCTGTAGCAGAGATCCTTCTATAGTTAGATGCGGAGAGAGTTCTTTCCCTAAAGGGAAGTTAAGGTTTCCTCAGTAAACGCTGACGGGAATGGAGTCGGAGTACGGTATGTTTTACCTATTTTCCGCGGGCTCACTTGACATAGAAAGATTCTAGTGATTACAATTAGCAATTACCGAGACGTGATTGAGTTATTTGGACTTTTCTGTCCAGGAAGACAATGAGATATAAAGCTTAAAAGGAAATACAAAAATAAAACATTTAAAATTAGGTATTACTTCTGAATTTGAGTATTATTATTATCCAACCACATTAATGATATATTTTTCTGTGCTTTAACTATGTACATTTGTATATTTAAAATGAATAAAAACATTCCAAACACTTGATTTAGGTAGCTTAACTTAATATTATAAAACAACGTGTAATAATTTCATGGTTTCGTAGTTGATAATTATTTTAAGATGCATTTGGTGAAGTTACTTGTGGGCTATCCTGTAGTATTAAAATAATATAGAAGCATACTTGATAGTTAATTGTAGGGAACACTTTCTCTTAATGAAACAAGAATGAAATTCTATGTATATATGAAATATCTAATAATAACACAGGTCTGCAACCAAAAAGCTGTTTACATAAGTTTAGCTGATTTTTACGCTTCTGGGTTCACCGAAGTCGAAAATGACCCCCTTTTTTCCTGAAATGTCAACTTTTTGCACAATCGAAATGTAACGTGGTCAAACAGATAGCTGGAAATCGCTAAATTGCAAATGCATTACACGAAAATAAAAAAGAACATGGAAGATTAAATGTATTTTTGCTCCCCAAAACATGAAAATACATGTGTATTGATCTAGATGGGGATCACTGACACATCGTAATGTGTCATGAATGAGAGTACGAGATTACAAAGAAAAACCAAAAAACAATAAATCTGTTCATAAAATGAATTTAGTAAGATTACATCTTGGTTTTGTAAAACGTTGGTAAGTAGTTCTGGCTACACTGTTTGTTGCTGAAATACTACGAGGACGCGAGAACGCGGGTCTTTGTTGGCCCTGATTTTAGAACACTCATATCCGACAAAGACTTCATCAGTTCAATGATTCCAACTCACAAAGAGTCTTGGTTGCCTTTGCTGTGGTCATCAAAACGTTTTTGGGAAACCGAGAGATTCCACAGTACAAGAAAATGTTGGGGAAAATGTTGCACGCGTTCCGAAAGCTTGGTTGCTCCATGAGCTTAAAAGTCAATTTTCTCAACTCCCACCTTGACTACTTTCTTCACATTGTGGGAGCAGTGAGTGAAGAGCAGAGGGGGGGGGGCGTTTCCATCAAGATATCAAAGAAATGGAACGACGGCAACAGGGGAACTTGAGTGTTACGATGATGGCAGACTACTGCCGGATTTTGTTTAGGGATCTTCCGGCACAAAGACAAGCTCCAAATGAAGTTTGATCTTTTAAAAAAGACGATTTCACAAACAATCTGATTGAGGATGGTATTACTTTTTTGTCTTCACGTGTGTGCGTGTTTCTGTACATTAATTTGTGTACGCTGTTAATGATGTCTCTGAAAATTGCATATTTGTGTTCATATTTTTGCTCAGCAATGACCACCCGTTTGTTCGAAACCTAGGACGTCCTAGGACGAAACGTTTTCCATTCCTGGATTCAGCGCACCCCAACACATACGAATCAGTTAACTAAACCGACAAAGTTTAGCTTTGTTTTATTTTTGGAGACCTGTGTAATTATTCAGCATGTGCATTATTACCTCGCTTCAGACAACAGACGTGTTTCAGTACATTATCCTCACAAACAACAGTGGAAAGTTTTAGGTCATTTTACACACAAGATTCCGAATTAGAGAATATTAATGGTTATTTTCGAATGAATAGATAAATGATTTTTATTTAAGATATATTTAAGTTTCAATTTATAAATTATATCTTTGATCGTGCAACACATACTTTCCAAAAAAATCTAAAACAATCATGAAACATTATATTTCTACATTTAGGTAATTATGGCAGTATTACTTTTGTATAAAATGATAAACAAGTGCAATATTTGGCATTTAAGGTCAGTGTAAAGGGACAAGTTTTGTCGATAGATGTCACTACAGTCTTTGTATCTCTCCCATGTATTTTTGACCTTTCAAAAAAATTTACAATTTCTCTTACAAATTTCAACCTAGAGGCTTCAAATTTTTAGAGAAGGAACTTCGCAACCTATTAAAGGGAACAATCGGTGCGGATTTTTTATTTAGAAATTTCTTCATAGTTGAAAGAGTTCCATTGTTAAAGGTTTGAATACCCATTTCAACAATCAAGCCATTTCAACAATGAAGAATATTCCAAATAAAAAATCGACACGGATTATTGTCTTCAATAGATTATGAAGTTCCTTTTCTAAAAATTTGAAGTCTGTAGGTTGAAATTTGTAAAAGAAATCGTGAATTTTCGTGAAAGGTAAAAATATACATGGGAGAGATACGAAGACTGTAGTGCCATCTATCGACAAAACTTGTCCTTTTAAACCAACCTTAAGGAATAATATAGGTAATATAGAGTTAAATAGACAAACTAAACTTTTGTGAAATTGGAGCGAAGATCCCGCAAATGAACTTCAATATGTTCATTTTATTTTTTACTTTCTATTTTTAACATTAAAAATATACATCTCTACTATCATCCGATTTCAGGTAGTAACATTAAGTACACTGAATCAAATGCAAATCAATCGGAAGTGTTGCATGTAACCGATTTTAGAATCTCTGCGCCAGTTTGGCTGTGTAAATGCATATTCTGCTTTTTAAGTTAGAAGATAGATGGCCACAAGTACCTAGAGTGACGTAATGAAACAAAATCAAGAAATTTAACAGAAGCAACTACTCCGGCAATCACTTGTTTCTCAGAAAATTCCAAGCAAGAAGGAAAAGTATCATTTTATCACGAATGACAGTTTTCTGGCTATATTTTCAACTCATGACACAGACTCACACTGAAGCTTAGGCTGCACCTCCTTTTGTAGGTAGAGAAACAACTAATCTGTCAATAGTGAGTTTTCGTATTTACAAAACATAATGGGTAATTTTTTTTATTGCCATTCAGAATAAGAGAACAGAAAGTATACTTTTATGTAAAGGTTCATACGAAGCTTCGCCAAGTCTCTTGTTCCCACCAATTAGAGTTTCCTATACTCGAAAATAATTCGCCAAAACAATCATATACTTAGGCATTGTTTAATGACCAGCAGTCAACATATAAACTTATCTTAATACCTATGTATTGTTGTGTTAAGAGAAACTCCCACATCTTACAGATAGCCGGGAACAGGCCCGTATCCAGGTGGGTCTAGGGGGCCCGCTAAAGTTTTGCTAGCCCCCTAAAATTTTCACGGTAGGCTTGTAAATAAACTATAATATGGTGATGAACTATAATATAATTGGATCGGGCCCCCCTAACTTAAGCCGGGCCCCCCTATATATTTGGGCTGGCTGGGAATCATAGACGTAGACAGAACATTTCACACGAGTGTACACAAAAGTAGTGAAAGTAGAAGTTCATATGGGTAAACGACAAAGATTCTTAAATCAGAACTTTTCATGTGGGTATGAACAAAGATAATAACAGCAAAACTTTTCATATAAGTGTGCACAAATGTAGTTTAGACCGAACTCTTTATATAAGAATGTATGAATACAAGAGTACTTAAAACAGAACTTTTCGCTTGGATAGTTATGGCTGAAAGATAGTTACGGCAGAACTTTTCATATGATTGTGCACAAATATAATAAAAGCAGAACTTTTTATGTGGGTGCTCGTAAAGGTAATTAAAGCAAAATTTTTCATATGGGTGTGCACCACGAAAGTTAAAGTCAAACTGTTCATATGGCTGTCCACAAAGGTAGCTAAAGCAGAACTTTTCATATGAAAGTGCTCAAAGGTAGTTAATGCAGCACTGTTCATATGACTGTGCACAAAGATAGATAAAGCAAAACTTTTAGTATTGGTATGCACTTAGATTGTTAACACATTCCGGAGGGGCCTTTAAATACCGGGTTTTTCCCTGTAGACGGCGTTTTTTAAACATATTTTTAAAATTACTAGAACATAAAGCTTTCAAGGCGTATAACATGTAACACTTGATATTTATTTTCCCGGGACAAAACCTTCACTGCGAGTTATGCACGCAGTCCGTCCGGAATGTGTTAGAGAAAACTTTTTTACGTGGGTTGTGCGCAAAAGTTTTCATATGGGTGTCTAAAAGGCAGTAAAAGAACTTGGGTGTGCAAAAAAAGAAAAATGCACTGAAGAACTACAAATAAGCAAAATTAGAATACATGACAATTGAGAAAAGAAGTATTATCAAACCATTTCATTGAGGTGTGCACAAACTTATCCGGGACATCTCGTAGTAAGATCATTCTGGGAGCAGGAGTAAAAGTGGATCTGAAAAGATAGGGGGACGCATGACGTCACACAGTCTCCCGTGTCTATCCTTGACCATTGCAGTTTTCTAGGGAGTCGGGGGATGCCATAGATATTTTTTGGAAGTGGGGTAACGGCGTCCCCCGCGTTCCCCCTCACTTTTATTCCTGGCTAAGAGTACTGTAAATGAAATGAAGGGAAGGGTTATTTGCTTACCATCCCAGTATTCTTTTATGTTATTTTCCAGGTAACCAAGAATACTGATCGCGTTATTGTCCTAGTTAATGGTCGAATTTTCTGTTAAATATTTCAAATATATTTACTGTATGATTGTTATTTGGAAATCATACGTTGCAAGTTATCCTGTCATATTATTACGATTATATAATTATGGTTTGTTAAACGTGTCAATTTTGTCGTCAGAGTTGTTGTTTCTATTGTTGCGGAGTTTTTGGTAAAAGAGTTTTTGTTACTTACCAAGTTTTCTGTGCAAATGTCAGACGTCGGTAAGCGTAAAGTATAAGAATGTGTTATATAGCCCATGCTAGAGCCTGTCTATTGGAAGTGTGCCTGTGTTGGCGCTGCTGCCAATGTTTGTTTTCCCGTACCTCCCTCGAAAGAGATACGTGGGGACTTTGGTTTGATCCCCGCCCAAGTAACTTTGTGGGGGACAACATCTTGTACGTGGGTTTTTTCCGGGTACTCTCGTTTTCTTACACATTCTCATTCCATCAGTTCCTTCATCATCATTCACTTGCCTCAATCATCCGTCTCTCTTAGCCTAAAGAGTACAATCATGGGACGTTAAACTAAATTATTTCATCTCATTTCAAAGGTATACGCCATATACCTTCTGCTTAGTTTTATACATTAAACTATATCTTCTGCTTCTAGGCGTATAGAGCCGCGGTGGCTCAGTGGTAGAGCGTTCATCTCTGGTGCTTGGGGTTCCAAGTTCGATCCCAGCTTCCACCACGTGAACATTGTGGTGGACAAACACCGTGTCCGTGGGTTCCTCGGAGTTCTCCCGTTTCCTCCCACTTTCTTCATTCCACCATTTCATTCATTATTCACCGTCTCCTTTAGCCTAACCGGCATAATCGTGGGACGTAAAACTCAAAGATTTCATTTCATTTTTCAAGGCGTATAGTACTTTTGTTTCGTTTATTATTTATTTAACTAGGTAATGACTTCAGTTATACCTTCAGCACAACCCTATTCTTAGTTCTTTTCATGTATATTGATTTAAAAAAAAAGAAATGAAACTCCATTTTTATGACCATTCTGCGATCTCAAAAGAAAGGAGAGTTGTTTTGATCAGTGAATATAAATACAAAAGCTTTGATTAACTGTGATATTCGTTATTTCCAACCTTACTTCTAACCTCGATTTTCTTAAGTCCTTCGGCTGCATAGCGCGAGATTTTTTTTTCTTTTGCTTCTCACAGTGGATCGCTTGCTTCTGCGTTTCTATACTCATTTATGTTATTAACTAAGCGATTTATCTAAGGACAATCATCAAGATAATAGCATGACATGTTTTTAGCCCATATAAACAGTAACACTAACTAACTAACTCTATGCTCTATGGAACCTGGAGATTCAATGCCGTGTTCACAAAAGCTCTCCATTGACTTCTATCCTTAGCCAACTGGATACAATTTCTACTTGTGTATTCCTATTTGTGCGTGATCCATCTTAATATTGTCCTCCCATCTGCACCAAGATCTCTCTAATGGTCGTTTCCCAATTGGATTAAAGCGTTTCTACTACTTTCTTCCATTCTGTCTACACGACGTACCCATCTAAGCCTCCTAGATTTGATGACCCTAACAATGTTTGGTAAACCGTATAAATAATGTAGTTCCTCGCTATGAAGTTTCCGCCATTCCCCATTCCCGTTCCGCTTGGGTCCGAATTTTTGTCTTAGGATCTTGTTCCCAAATACTTTTAGTCTGCGTTCTTCCCTTAGAATAGGCGACCATATTTTGCAACCCTGCAGGACAACAGGCATGATTATCGTTATATACGTATATTTTAACCTTCAAGTTCCTCGACGGAATTCACGACGACAAAAGGTTTTGAACTGAAAAACATGAATTCCCTGCTTTTAATCGACATTTTAATTCTTCGTAAATATGGTTTTGGTCTGTTAATGTTGGTCTTAGGTATTTGAAAGTATCTACTTTACCGAAAGTATTGTTCGATATGTTAACGCATCTATAATTTGCAGTATTATAACAGTAACACAGTCATTATATTTTAATGGAATTATTAATACGTGCATTCTACGTGGTTCATTTTTCAAAATTATTTCTTTCTTGTCATATATGTGTTCTATGTTAATTACAGATGTTCACAGAGCATAGGCTGGTTCCAGTGAATAACTGGCTAAGTCGGGAAAAGTCACTTTTACAAGAGAGCAGTTTAAAGGTAAATTTTACAATAGTTACCAGGCTAATTTTGACATAACCAAATGCTGTAACTTCTTCAATTTTATGAATTCGTCTTAGCCGCACTACACAATGTAGAACTCACTAAAAGAAGCTGTAAAATCTCAATTTTCAAAAAAGTCGACTTAGCCGGTTATTCACTGGAACCAGCCATATATCCTGGGGAAATTTTAGGACTACAGCAAGGTCGTTCATCAGGGGGGGCAACGTGGGGCGCTTGCCCCTCTTCCTAAGAGGAAATTGTACTTTACATTAGTTACAGCAAAATTTGAAACTATATTTGAAACGTTGCTTATACTTGCCCCTCCCCCCTTGGAAATCACAACATGGGCGCCCTTGGACTACAGTATTGTTTCCATATCATTTTCTTCAAACCAATGAGGTCTGCCAATTGGTAGACCTATATGTTTTCTTACTGTTTTTACTTGCGTTAAATATTAGTAACATGTAGAATTATCTTCCAAAATTTAAGACAGGGGTATTTCTGGAGCATTTTGTTCTATTGATGACGGCATCGTATGTTTATCTACATACATAGTTGCCTATAATTAATCCACAGCGTTTGAAGATGTTGAGCCATTCTAACTTCCAAGTCAACTGCTTGCGGAAACTGCTTTATCATCACATGTTACCACATGTTTCCTCCCTTGAAAATTCCCAGCATCCTTTCTGTTTTTGTCTTTCTCTCTCTTCATCTTTTGCTATGTGTTTTTGAGGCGAGCTGGTTTCTTTCGTGACATGAGCGTTTGATGACGTACCCCTCCTCCCTCTTTTCTTCTCCGCTGCCTGCCATCTATGGGAGAAGGGCCAAAGTGGTCGGTGGGATCAATATTCGGTAGCTGGGTGCGCCCTCTATTACAGCCAGGCGAAAAGTGCGAGAATGCGGACCTTCATAGTACACACTTAGATTGTAGCTTGTCAGATGATGCGATACATTTTTTTCAAACTTGAGTTATCTTTTTCCTTTTTTCTATTTCTTTTTTAAAAAATGCTTGGCACAGTGTTCGATAATATTCAAACAAATCTTTATACTTTAATACGCCAAATCGGAATTACAGAAAGGTTTATTGCTTATTTAGGAAATGTGTTTGACATTTTAGGGTGCTTGAGCGAAACAGCAATCATTAAGGAAAAAGGGGCTAATTACTCTCTAAATTTCATATGCCTCACGAACAGGCACGTACCCAGAAATTTTTGTTGAGAGGGGTCTAAGCGTTTTTTTTGGGGGGGGGACCAATACTACAAGCCATTACAGGGTGCCTCAAAAGTAGGCCCGTATCTAGGGGGGTCTAGGGGACCGGTCCCCCTAAATTTTTGCTGGCCACTCCTAAAATTTTCACGGTAGGCTTGCAAATGAACTATTATATGGTGATGAACTATAATATGGTTAGATTGGGCTCCCTAACTTCAGCCGGGCCCCCCTACATTTTTGAACGGGCTACAGGCCTGCTCAAAAGTCGCCTTACGTAAGGTAACTCTGTTATTATCAGAGTTACAACAAAATGTAAGAGAAGAAACCGTCTCCAAATATGATGTTTTCAATCCAAAGTGAAGGATTTTTTTTTTTTAAATCAGACGAACCGTTTGGGTTGTACACTCCTTATGCACCCAATGTTAAACGAAAATGCAACGTTGCCATTTACGTGGACCCACAACATAAGTGAATGAAGTTACAGTATTTTACGCTAACATATCGATAGCCCCCATTTCAAACAGTAACTTCATTCACTTACGTTGTGGGTCCAGGTAAATGACAACGTTGCATTTTCATTTAATATTGGGCGCATAAAGAGTTAACAGCGCAAACGGCTCTTCCGTTTTTTTTTTTTTTTTTTTAAATCTTCTCTTTAGATTGAAAACATCATATTTGGAGACGGTTTCCCTTCTTACATTATGTTGTAATTCTGATAATAACAGTTACCCTATGTCAGGGGACTTTTGAGACACCCTGTAGTACTGAACGCGTATTATTCTGCACCCGTAAAGGCGTTGTGTAAAACACTTCCATCTATATATCCAAACAAAAGTAATAGAACTAGATTGTTGTTACAAGAGAAAGAGTACAGAAGAAGTGTAAGATATTTTCATGCTTCATCAATCATTTCCCTGTGAAACAGGTATATTTTCATTACGAAAGTGTACAAATGAATGTTAACTTGTTCGGAAGTTTTATGTTGGGCTGGACCGGGTGGACTACCCCCTGTGGGTGTGCCCCTGCTCACGAAACTCACATTAGTAGTAGAGTAATATACTAGTGGGGCACATAAAACTTTGCTTATCAGAGGAATGATCCCCAACTCTTCCAGCAAAAAACTGAAATGAATACTGGAGTGAAAATTAGTTAAAGTCATTGGCGTACAAAGGATTTTATGACAGTGGAAGAAGGAGGTTCAAATATCCAAGTTCATATCGTTTTAGGTCACGAACACGATTTCTGTATTTATGTTTTAGTATAGTAAAAAATTCAATTTGCTGTATCTTCTAGTAGGTGAGGTTAAAACCCGGTAGTCTGCTCTTTACATACGACACTGGGCTAAGCTAGTGAAACAAGTAGTGTTTGAACACCAATAGTGTTCTTCTATTTTGAATGATATATTATGATTTCTGTTTCTTGAAATGTCGTACTTGATTGTAGTTTATTTTCTTCACTCAAATTTCAACAAAATATCCCAGGAATTCTCCAGTACCGCTATGGGTAACCCTTTCACCACATCCAATTGTGCATTAATGGAATCTACGACAAAAAATCCTCCCTTTTACCTAACGTCGATCGAAGATTTTGTTCTCGAGTTATGACTACTTATGCAATTTTTCAACAAATTTTCAACCAGTCACAGTGGCTAAACGGAGAATTTCTACACTTAATCTGGTCTATAATTTTTATGCTACTTTCATGTCAGAATTTTTGAAATTGTTTTGAAACACCCTGTGCATACAGTCAAACCTGGATAAGTAAGATTGCCGACTTTATCCAACATATTGGTGGCTCACGTTTCGAGTTTGTTACTTGGCAGGTTAAAATGGCCGATGTATCATTTACAGAGGCAGTCTTGAAGGACAAATTCTCAGTAACAGAGGTTTCTGAGTTCTAGGTTCAAATTTTGTGAATTTCATTGATTGCATTCATATTTGAGTTGAGCTTCCCTTTCAGCAATCAGACTACATGAGACATGGATCTAAAGCTTAATGTGCGATGCGAACCAAATGAGGTCCCACCGACAACTGGATTCAAGTCTCTCCTGCGCCAAAGACGCGTACACTACTTTCATAGCCATGGGCGCCGGTAGAGGGGACAAGTGCACCTCCCTGGATACCTTTATTCATTTTTTCATTCACTTCGAAGAAAGTTGATTCTAAATATACCCTTGTTTTGTGAATCTAGGTGGACTAATAAGTACGCCAGTTCGATTATTTGCTCAGAACTTTTTTTTCCCTATTATTGAAGCTATCTGATTTTTGTCAGTTAGTGGCAACAATGTAACACGCCAGTGTGCATATCTTCTAGTTGGCGCAGCTTCAAGAATTGAATTTTTTGCGTCACTACAAATTAAAGCGAAACATTTCTTCCGAATTGAAGTCAGTTGCTAACAATCTTAACGGCGTTCAAATTGATATTCTTTCTGGCTAAGATCATGTGATGCAGTTGGTGATTATTCTCCTCCAAGACAGAAAAAAGCTATCATTTGGCTTTTTCAACAACTTAACGAAGGTTATTTTAAATATTTCGTTTTTTTTTAGTTTATTGTCCCACGTTGTGCACCGACGCTAAGGGTTGAATCAGGATGATGAAATGGCGAAAGTGGGAAAAAATGGAAGAATCCTGAGGAAACACATACACATGGTGTTTGTCCACCACAAAGCTAATTTGGCAGGAGCTGGGGTCGAACCAGGGACCCCTAAGCGCCAGAGGTGAGTGGTTTACCACCGAGTTCCCTTTTATTACATTGAGTGAACTAAACACCGAACTGATTGTTTAACGAAAAATGCCCGGCAAGTTTTTCAATCTACCTATCGAGGAGATTCAGAGGAACAATTAAGGTTTTTAGTACCGGTATTCGTTCCCTATTTACACAGTAGATAGTGTAATTACAGCATTTCAAAGCCGTTTTTTGAATGCAGCAAGAACAGATTTTCTGTCATGGTTCTTCACAGGGACGGATCCAGGGGACGATCGCTCCCCCCCAAGAAGAGGATTTTTTCTTATTTTATATATTAAGAAAATTCATCCCAGAGTTTGGAGCTCTTAAAAGTAGCTAAGTAACAGTATTACAACCCACCGCCTATCCCAGAAGTGCGTCCTGGATCCGCCCCTGGTTCTTTATTGTGAAATCATGATCAATATTATTGCAGAGTACCAAACGTGGTACAAACTGTTAAATAAGAAAAGTTTTACAAATTACGAAGACAAAGAATATTGTTTTACTAGACCGTTCTTCCAGATTCTACTCTGCATTGAATTCTACGAACCTGGTAGGACTAAGATTTCTTGGTATGACGTGTGCCCCTAAAACGATCACTCAGCCCCTTCGTTGTGGTAACTCTTAGTTCCGATCACTATGGATAATGAACGACTGAATGGGGTGTGTCTCCTGAATGCTCCTCGTAAACATATAAATACCAGAAAAGGAACTTTTCTGGGTGAAGTCATACAGGGATACAAATAACCACTCGCCCACTCCCCGGGGCGAGTGGTTCATCGGTGCGGGCAAGTACAGTATTTAATACAATACCGAAGGTAAATAATTAATGATTTCTATTGTACGATGTGGGCTAGTAGCTTTCTCTTGGGTTAGTAAAATTTTGTTGCTTATTTGCATCCCTACATTGACACATTCTCTCTGTGGCCTTATCGCCTTCAACTAGCGTTGGAAATAGTGAAGTGCGGTCCCGGGTTCGATTCCTGGTGGGGGCACTCGGTCGAAAAGTTGTAAGAACGCTTTCTCAGACCAGCCACCCTAAATGAGGTTTTCCTGGGTTTTTCTCATTCACACCAGGCAAATACCGGGGTGGTACCTAACTTATAGGTCCCAGGCCGCTTCCTTCCTCCCCCAATCCTTTCTTCCTTCCCTTTCCCCGGATAGTGTGCTCGCCGAGGGACGTCATCCCTCAAAACGTGACTGGCTAAGTGGCCTTAGATGTCGAGAGCCCAGAAATCTAAATTCTAATCCTAATCCTAATAGTGAAGTACGGAAAGTAAAGGAAGAAGAATTAATGTAATTATGTAATCTTTATGATATAATAAAATATTTAACAAGGTTATACACGTGCTCCCAACACCACATGCTGACTGTAAACACGTTTCAGACGACAACCATAAAAAAAAGATGTCGTCAACCATCGCCAACGATCGACAAGTGACGAAGATTTCAGCACTCAGCAACATTTCTGGATAAAAAGAGCAGGAACACCTCAGAAGCTATCAATCTCCACTGAATGATCATCACCTTCTTTCTAGTACGCCTGGTTTGTGAGAGGTAACTGTCACAAGAACCTTGGTTCCTGTCGCCCTAAGACGCTTGGTCCTATAAATTCAAGACCAGACCATCATGGTATCTAGAGGAACTTATATCTGTAATATTTATTATTACCCAGATACAGTGCAGAGGCCATTTTATCATGGACATTTAATGACAACAATAACAATGGAAAGGATTTGGAAAGGTATCGGCCAGGGCCTGTTAGTAGGTACCATCCCGGCATTTGCCTGGAAGGACTGAGGAAAACCCTGGAAAACACCACTCAGAATGGCTGGCAGCGGGAATCGAACCCGCGACCTCCCGAATGCGAAGCCAACGCTCTACCACTTGAGCTACTTTGTTCGGTCGTACAATATAAGATGAAACCCTTTAATAGAAACGTTTTTCA